>NW_015151296.1:244842-321962 GCF_000732505.1 Cyprinodon variegatus | reverse complement strand
TGGAACAGCTCTCTGGACAATTTCATCTTTTTTTAAAGTGCAGCCTTGAAAAATAGTAAAAAAATAAAATATATATATATATATATATATATATATATATATATATATATATATATATATATATGACTGTAAATTTACAGTTCTAATTTTTTGGGGGGGTCAGGGTTGCAATGATAGCGGGAAGGGATCAACTCTATTGCTGCATTGTAGGTTTTTTAAAGCTGAAACCTCCACCCCCTTGGTTCTCACCTGTTCAGCCAGGCCAACAATTCCCCATAAAGACCCCTCTTTCAGAGGCAGAGACCAGTATGGGATATTACAGGCTAACAAATAACCCAAACGACCCCCATTCCTAAGGGGCGGACCCCTCAGTCCGGTTCAATTTGCATGTTTTCTAAGCCAAACAAGGCTTTGTTTTTGGTCCATTCTATAAAGCCTCAAACCCAACGCCAACTCTGACATTTTGAATTGAAAGAGCTTCCTGGATGGGAAGCGAAACGTCTTCAAACTTGGAAACAAAGTCCAGTGGATTAAATCCTCTTTATCATGGTGTAGCTAAGAGTAAGTGTTGCAAGACTGTAAGAGAACAAACCCATTCTGGCTGTATTTTAGCAAAACTGTGTTTTTAATATGAATCTGCATGCAGGAAAATGTCATATGCACCGTGTTCCCTTCTGCTCAGCTGTTTGTGTGTTCCCGTGTTTGTGATTGAGTGATGAGAAGCAGGAACTAGTATCTGTTGGTGACAGCTGGCGAGTCCCTCCAGGAGCAGGCACTGACATGTCCAGCTCTGTTGTCTTTATCTACGGTGAAAATGACACTCAGTGAGTGGCACCTTCGGCTTGTCCTTTAATCAGCCTCCACTCTGAACCTCTACATTTTCATTCTGCTGTGCTCATGCCTTCTGTTGCATTTTAATGCAACCACATTGAGATTCTATGAAAAAAAAAAATCCAGTGTGTTTAAGGTACCTTCCATAATTTAAGTCGAAACCTCTGCTGCTCGATACAGCGCCATCAGACTGTCAGCAGGCAGAGAATTGGTTCTCCAAACTGTTGCTTAGACAGCCAAGCAGTGACAGAGACAGAGCTATGCTGCACAATAGGTCTACCACATTAAACCTCGTGAGCTAAATAGCAGATCTGAACTCAGCGGTTTCTGTTTTTACGTATGAGGATTTATATATGCAACCACACAGAAAACCTGATTTGGAGTTGTTAATTTTTAAGCTTAATTGATATCTTACCTCCTACGACTGTCTCTAAGAAGCTCTAGGTATAAAGTCAGGTTTGCCTGTAGTAGGTGTGTGTTCTCACTGGCTCTGATAATAGCAGAGCAAAAGTAAGAGGGGACTTTTAAAACCTGCAGAGTGTTCTCACACCCAGCGCTGTTTATTCTACCCACACTGATGGGGAACAGCAAACCCCAAAACATTCAGCGTCACAAGCCGCTCGCCTCCGACTTTCTCTTTCTGCTTCTTTTCCCCCTCCATGTCTCTATCCGTCACTGTCTTTTTCTCTATCTTCAAACCACATCTTTCTCCCCTGACTTTTTCCCTCTAATCTTATCCCCTGTCCTTTTTTTTTTTTCTTGTTCGGTTTGGATCAAAGGGAGCAAGCACTAACTGGCAAGTACAGGCTCAAAGCTTACATTCCCACCCTTCAAAGCCAGTGCTCAGCTCTTGGTGAAAGAAATTCAATGTTGCTTGCATTTTTGACCCGCCGACGAATGTTATATACACAATTTCCCACTTTCTGACACTTAATTATTCTAAGTCAAAGAAAGAGCTAATTATCCATTTTTCTTAGTTTAGTTAATCAAGTCTACTCAACCACATTGAGTAGACCATCTGTTCTTCTCGTCGGTCAATTTAAAATGTATCAAGCTGCATATTCAAAGCAAGGAAAAAATTTATTCAATGAGTATGCTATCAATATTGCTTTGGTCCAGATTGTTTTCAGCAGTTTCCTAATTGGAATCCTAATTGGAATGAGGTCATCAACAGGCCTAAATTTAACCCCGTTTGAATCAGGTGCATTAAATCATTAAGACATTTAACATCAACAGGAAAGTAGTCCCAAAAGACTGGTATAAAAAAATAGGAGCTATATTATGAATCGACTTTTGACAAAGAAAGAAAAGCAGAGATAATTATTTATTGTAGAATTATAAAGTGGTTTGTATTCTATGACAAACTAAAGAAAAATTGAAGAATCCTCACAGACAGACGGTCTCTTAATCAGCATTTCACATTTAAGAAAAAGGAGGAGAAGAATCTGCTTTTTAACAGCATTAGAAATATGATACAAAACAGAACAGCAAGATACAAAAAAATTGTTGTAATGTAGTATTTTACCAAGTTATTATATTATTATATTTTATATAATATATATTTTAATTTATATATTATATTTTAAAGTCAGACGGGATCATGAAGTCTGGTAGTAGTGATGGCTGGCCTGGTACAGTAAGATGGTTCAGGCATTTTCCATCAATACCCACCAGGTATTGATGGAAAGATGATGAAGCCCAACGGTTTGTTCACATCGAACATGTTTGCAGTGACAGGAGTCATTGATTTCATTTTTATCCCTTTGGAGGGATGCATTCAGGAGATACAAAGCAATGTAACAGATGCGCTTCTAGCACCGTAACAAGCATGATTATAGTAACTAAGGTAATGTTAGAGCGATGCAAAAACCCAGATACTCTAGAAGCACAGTGTTGGTCACTGGAGTTGGAATATATGAACTTCTTTGTCTTATTGATTTGCGTGAACCAATCAGGAACAGGATGTGGCTGCGATGTCTGGTAAAAGAGTTCAGCGATTATGAAGCTTTTGTTCGGTCAAGATGGAATATTAAAACAAATATCTCGACACATGATAAGGTAAGCAATGCTCTAAAGGTTTGTCTGTGGCTTAAAAAAAAAAAAAAAGCCATTTTAATTTAGGCACTAAAAGGACTGTTAAATCATTGGTCCTTTGCTCCAAAATGGCCTCGTCCACCCACTGCCTCTGCCTTGCTCTAGTGCACTCTCTGCCTGGCCTCTTTCTCCTCTCTCCTGCTGTCCTCCTCCAGCCCATCAAAAAAAGTCACCTGAACAGAAAAATACCAGCATAAAAAAACAAATGTAATTAATTTGTTGCTTGAGTTTGCTAATAAATGCTCTTAAAATATATAAAAAGACCAACTTGTCTAGAATTAAAAGGACATCCCTGCTTAAAAGACAAAATTTAATTTGTTTCTTTAAACTTCATGTAACTTTTAATGAGCAGTGTTTCACTTTGTGGAAAATTCTAATTTTATTCAATCTAAATTCTATCTGCAAAGTTTAAAGATGAATAAATAGCCTAATCATTTGTTTTCAATGATCTCTGAGCTTTAGCTGTTTCTGAGTGGAGAGATACTGCATGGTGCACAAACAATCAATCGATAAACACTGAAATATTTTACTACAGTACCTAATTAGTGAACACTGCTTTTAAGCTAACTAAACACACAAGATTGCGATACAGTTGGACTAAGATCACTATCACTAGTGTAACATAGAAGCAAAATTCTTAAAAAGCCAATATTAAGTACAACAAAAATCTGAGCCGTGTAGGCTACAGTTTCTTTCCCCTCATCCCTCCACCAGCCACCTGTGACAACGTCACCTGTGGCTGTTTCAAATCCTTCTGCTAAATTCGGCGCTGCGCCGTAGCCAACAGCACATATCCTGTCTCTGTGTATGATTATTGATTGACTGATTAATTGACAGCCATGCCCAAAGAGGGAGGGGAAGGCATTGACCTCTATGGCCGTATTTGGTCCAGCCCAGACTAATGGGCCAATCCACCAGCTTTGTGTACCAATAAGCATCATAACTTGAAAAATCAAAAACGGCTCAGCCTAAAATCCCATCAGCCAACCGGTTAAGTGCCTGGTTTGCTGAATAGACAGTCCAGCTGTGGTCATAGCTGGCTACAATTAGGACTGACATATGGAAGCACTTCACTGTAACATGTTGGCTTTAGTCAACATGTCACAGTTTTAACTGGTTCTGATTAGGATTCAGTAGCATTTCACCCAGTGAGACTGTTTTTCTTTTTTAATGGAGAAACACACATTTGTTTGAGCCATAATGGCACTCTATGAGCAATGAGGAGGCATAAGGGGAATGCAGAGCCTGAAGCAAGCTGTGACGAAAATAACCAACATTCCCAGAATTTGAACCAGTAAAAATATGTCTGTATTCCATTGAATTTTTTAGTTTTCATTTAATTGATTTTTCATACTCTTTTTTTTTTCTCAATAATTTCCATCTTGATCTTGGGAGTTTTGCCATCTTAAAAAAATCTAAAATGTGCTATAAAGCTGTAGCACTTCTTGACTCTAGGCTAACATAATTACCTGATATCTGATTTTTAAGATGCTTTTGACTTCGGTTGGCAGGATAAAAAAAAATATATTTGCTATGGTTGTTCTAAACCAACTTTAAAGCCTCTTTAAAACCTTGGTTCAGACACTTGAATTAGAGCATTGCTTCTTATCATCTGAATGCTGGGGCTTTAACATTACTATAAACAGTGTTCAGCTGGAAGCTGAAGATCTGTGTGTAAACTCTGGTCAAGGCTAGTCTATTATGCTTAGGGCTTACACCCTATAGTCATCTATGTATAGATGTTGTGTTATCAACAGAATTTGTCTAGCTCTAATTGATTTTGTAGAATAAGTAACCTTCTGACAAACATTTTGGTTTGGTTTCTAGACAGCAACAACTACCCGGTAGTTTGACCATGTACTGAGTTCACAAACACATAATAATCCTCCTTGCTCCACTGTGGCTGACATTGTTTGTCCAAATCAAAACTAGTCACCCAATCACATTTGGGTATTATTGTTTAGGGCAGAAGATAAAGCATTGATGAAACCAAGAGCTACCAAGAAACCACCCACCAAACCACCCACCCTCCTGCACTGCCAGGTGGCACCTGGCAGTGCAGGAGGACCGATCATTACTGCTGTCACGTCTGTTTGTTTTTTTTTCTGAATTATCATTTGTCTTTAAAGGAAGAAAAGCAAAAGCATTACAAGCACAAGTTACAGTGATTTCCCATGATTTCTGCTGCTGCTTCATTTGTTGTCTCCTATCCCTGAACAGATGTGATAGAGGCAGTCTGAGATTAATGATGTTTGGGTCTAAATGTGAGATCTACACATTATTATTTCTGGTGTAGCAAGGTTGATATGTGATATGTGGACTTAAACCTTTAAGGACGAAATTAACATTTACATTCTGTGATTTAAAATTGAACAGGAAGTTTCTTTGTCTTTTTAGAATGAGCAGTTTTTGCTCCATTTCTTTTCTACACTTTTCTTGATTATAAAAGTGCTAACATCAAGTGTCCTTCTTCCAGGGGCAGCTTCGATGGGGGTTTTGTTGTTTCCAGATGTATAGAGGGCTGGTTTACCAGCGTGTGACCGGCAGATCACAGGTCAAGTCAGTCGAGCTTGAAATGGTCTCCTCTTTGTCCCCAAGCTATTTCTCAAGGAATGCTAATGCAAATACTACTCTTGTAGAAGTAATGATAGATTTCAGAGCATCTTGTCTTAAAGGTATAGTGGGGATGTTCTTTTTCCAGGTGGATCATCTAAATAAGTGGTCCTCCTAATTGTCAATCATTCTGGTGATATGTTTATGTAAGGCCCTCCTACGTGCTCTTCCACATTTTCACTTACCAGTGGTGACTCTGACATAGTGGAAAAATTGCAAATCTTCTTTTGGAGAGTAAGGATGTATCCATGCAAACAGCAATTTTTAACCGTAGCGTGTACAAGGAGAAATGGGCTCGTGCATGCTCTCGTACTAGGCGCTCCCTCTCTGTAGCAGGTACAGGGTTGTGCATGTGCATTTTTTATTTTTAAGTGGAGAGGGTAGGTATTTTTAAAACAATTTGCAAAATTCCTCCACTAAACCTTTAAATAGGATGTTGTTTCACATCAGAAATTCCCTTCCTGTGCGTCCAACATTTATTATTGACTGTAATGTTTTGTGTTTTGTACTTTTACATGTATTATTGTTAAGGTGATTGATTATGGTTTCCAGTCTTGCACAGTCATGAGTAAAGGCCATAGTTTATCTTCTAAAATTTTTCCGCAGATTTTATCTGAGTGTTAACAGGTGTGCCTGAAATTGCATGAAAAATTTGTGAATAAAAAAGAAACCATATGGCTTGCATCTGTGGTGCAGTGGTTAACGCACTAAACCTATGGACGGAGGCCTTAGTCCTCAACATGGCCGACACGAGTTTGAATCTGACCTGTGGTTCTCTGCTGCATGTCTCTGCCCCTCTCTCGTACCCCCTTACCTGTCAGCCCATTGTTGAAAAAAAACTTATGAAATTAGCAAAACAATTAGTCTCTTCATTATTTTTTTTTCCCAAAGGCCCAAAGTTATAATTGGTCTACAAAAGTTCAGTGCTTATTTTTAACCAAGTTGTTGCTGCTGCCCTCAGGTTTTTTTCAGTAATCCTAACACGTGAGAGCGAGTACGCTGCAGCATCTGTGTACATACAGTTCTGCTGAGTTTTAGTAGGTATTATTTCACACTAATAGCATCTTTAGCAAGGCCGTTTCCATGGCAACCGAGTTGCCAGGGAAACACTGCGTGTCTCTTTAAATTAGAAATGGCTTTCTGTATCCCCAACATGTGACTTTTTCACAGGTCTCTCGACTTTTTTTTGCATTTCGGCGCTCGTCTTCCTTCCCCCGACTTCTCATTCGTTGACAGACTAGTTGCTGCCAGTCAGCAAAGTCTCTTGCTTTGGATGGAGATGCATAGAGAGGGAGGTACATGGCCTTGGCAAAATCAACGAATGAATTGGGAGGATGGTGTGTTTATGGAGGGGTGGTAAAAATATTGAAATCGGAATAAAAAGATGAATGGCACTCAGGATATAACAATAATGAGAAGCGGGAAAATTGAAAGAGGTGGGAGGGTTAAGGAGACACAGAGGGGGAAAAAAAGCAGATGAAAGAGATAGGGCCAAGTGATGGATATTTCCTTTGTGGTGCTATGTAAGTGTAGAACTATGCTGACACACTTATACAGCCCATCTGATTTCCACCAGGATGAGAAAATAAGGAGTTATAGAGAAGATGGATACGGAATGGTGGGGAGCAAAAAGTGCAACAGATTGAGAGAAACGCTCATAGACAAAAGGAAGTGGATGTACAGGGATGATTGCACAAATGAAAAAGCGAGTAAGAGATTAATGCCTTGAGAAGAGTGGAGGGGGTGAGGAAGAGGCAGCGAGAGAAAATGGAGTGAAGGCATGCTGAGGAGCAGCACGTCATGACAAGGTTCTGAACCGCGTGCCTCTCATTGCACGCTGTGCTTGACTCTAGCCTGCACTCTCACCCTGTGTGCTTGTTAGAGAGGAAAGGGGAAGCAAAAAGGGTGGATGGATGGATGCATGAGCGAGGGATGGGAGAGGGGATGGGGGAGATCTTGACACTTAAAGACTCAATGGACACCCCCAGGTGTAGATCTGGGGATAGTTATGAACTGCAAGAATCTTGTCAATCACACGGACTCATTATTGTCCTTTTACACATTGCAAATAAACCTCACACTAGTTGTAGCCCTGGGCAGAAAGCTAGGACCCTTACCAGAAATAGTCTGGTTGTTTTTCAATTGATTGGATTCCTGCTGATAAAAACTAAGTTTTAAGAACAAAGACATTTTTTTTAACAGTGTCCTGTCTGGCAATGTGGCAATAAGAATAATTGTCTTGATGCCAAAAAGAGATCCAAACAGATTTTGCTTTCACAAGTGGAGCAGTACGGTTATCACCGTAGGGTTGCGCTTGATTTATGTAAATAGAATTATGTAAATAGATGTAAATGGCTTTATTATAATTAATGCAGGGAGTATTACAGATTTTATGGACACTGCAATGTAAGTAGAACAGGAAAGGAAAAACAGAGAAAAAAAAAGGAGAAAAGATGAAAAAAAGAGGCGATAAAAAGGGAGATAAAAGAGAGATAGCAATAAAAACGTCTTCAGTCTGCTTCATCACCTGCAAAGAGATGTAAAAAGAACAGCACAAACAACGGATATAAGAGATACAATAAAGCAAAGACATTTTTCTATCACCGTATATGAAGGATAAAGCCATTTATATTAGGGCTGAAAAACAATTAATTGGATTAATCGATAATGGAATTAATCGTCAACTAATTTAGTAATTAATTCATCTTTAAGTGGATTATAGACATTCTAAAACATGCATTTAACTGACAGAGTGACCCACTATGACCTGGATGACTGAGAATCTTCATCAACATACCCACTTGGAGCATTAATTATTCCAACATCGTAAAAAAACATATTTACATTTTGCATTTAAGATGAAAAAAAATATATCTTTTTCGTCCGTCAGTATGCTTTATCCAGCCTTCCTCAAGTGGAAAGAATTTAGTTTCACTTGGTTTGATTTCATAAAAGTCCTCTTTAAGGAACTTTTGGCTATGCGATTATTAGTCGATTAATTGAAAAATGTATCGACAATCATCATTCGATTAGCAAAATAATCCTTAGTTGCAGCCCGAATTTAATTCAATGCTTTCAGGCAAATTCATAAAGAAAAATGGATAAAACTTTCACAGTTTGGTTGTGAAAGACTGGTAGAGACATGACCCAGAAGGCATGAAGCTGCAGTCGCAGTGGAAAGCTGTTCTACAGTCCTGACCAGAGGGATGTATGTTTTAGTTTTAAAGTTGTGTTTTTCACAAAATGTGAAGAGTTTCAAGGGTTGTCGAGGCCATTCTAATGACCTATAGTTATCTCTTAGTGTTTCTGGAAATGTTCCAACTATTTCTGTTCCCATAATTTGAGTGATAAATAATTTCCTGAACACCCACTCAGCTCTTACAGTAGCATCAGTTGGTTAGGCAGGGGTCAGCGGTAATTATGCCTCCTGCTCATTCGGTTTGGTGGAAATCGGTGCGGGTAGCACAGAAGACGGCGTGTGTCGGTGATTAATTACCTGCTTTGCTAACGAGCATAATCAACTCCTCATGGAGGAGCTTCTCGATGGGTCAGTGGGTCAAATGTCCTGCTTGTCTCTACTCTGTCTTACTGTCTCCCTCAACATTCCGGTTCTTCAGTAGCCATCTCTGCTCCATTCCCTCTTGTGTCTATTATTTTTATTAAATGAAGCTGTTTCAAACTCATTACTTCCATTGGGAAGGGTGCTTGACTCTGTCCATTGTCCTCTCTTGTCATCCCTGCCACTGAGTATTAGGACCAAGTTTGTGGGTCTGACTGACACAATGCGCCGAAGCGCAGAATGTAGCAGCAGGAGATTGAATCAGACAATTAATTGCATCTTCCTTGTGGTGGTAAAAAAAAAAAAAAAAGGCAAATGGCAAAGCAGCGGCAAAGACAGCTTGGGGCAAACTCCCGCTCCCTCTTTTTCTGATGTCTTAATGTGCGTTTAGGGGTGTGTGTGGGATTCACTGTCAAAGTGAGTTGCGTTAGTAATAAAGGGAGTTCATGTTGCTCATCCTCCCTTTCTTATTAGCTTACAGCTAGGTTAGGCTTAGGTTTAAGGCTACTGCCAAGGTTAGGGCATAGAAAGGGTTGAAAATGACTACATATAGCAAGACGAACATGTATTTGTGGTTCACCGTGCATTGCATCTCTTTTAGTGCATACAGGCGTTTGTGTGTTTGAGGCTGAATGTGTTAGTGACACACAGAGATGAGTTTGTTATAATTAGACATTCAGTTGATGATTAGTGTTGCAGAATTGAATACATGATGTCTTTCAGAGCAGATAACAGACCAGTCTGGTGTTTTAATGAATTTAGATGATTGAGCGTTGCTTGTTACATAATAGAAATCTGGTCTGAGACAAAAGAGGGGCTTGAATAGGAAACAAAAAGAGCTCTTTGTGTATTTTATTGCAACAAATGTAAAGTCATTCTGTAGATATTTATCACAATTGGTCCCATTTCCTCAATGGAAAATCCTGTAAATCTTATTTTTCTGTTTATTGAGAATGATTCTATTTTCTTAAAACTATTCTTGCTAGACATCCAATGCTTCCCAGGCTGTTTAGGAGTCATGTTGAGTCAGCTGTTTAGTGGAAGTTGCAGATTGTGGTGTTGTATTGAGCTGCAGCTGTCTGAGCAAACAACAGCGCAGTCCAGCTGTCGCCTTCAGTCTTTTCCAGCCATTTACCCGAGGACGGACCACAAATTGTTGGTAATAGAAATGTTTGAAGATAATTTTGTGTTTAAATAAAGGATATTAACTTTTTTAACATGCTTTAGCAAAAATAAATCATTAGAACAGAACAAAAGCATGCTGACGTACTGTAAATATATCTTATGAACCACATCCCTGTCATTAACTCTTTTAAAAGTTTAAAAGTGTGTCATTCCGCCTGTTATAGGCAGAGAAATGAGCATGTCACCGCTTTAACTCCTCAGAAAATCCACAGAGTTGTGGAATCTGCTCCAATTGGGATCTTTGTAACAGACTATAGAACATAGCTAGTATAATAGTAAAATATGTGTGACTTTATAGAATCATCAAACTGGGTAAAAACCACATTTAGCAACAAACAACTAACAGTGTAAATGACCAGGCTTTTCTGTCATTAATGCTCAGTAATTATTCATATATGATGTTCTACATGCTGAGATAAGAGACGAAGAGAAATCTGACATAAAGAAAAGTAACAGGAAATTGCTTCATGAGGCATGAAAAGTAATAAACATTTGATCAACTTTTATCACCCTGTCTATCAATACAGTTAACATTGCTAAGTCTAGTTAAAGTCTGTCTAGGCTATAGCTACACCTGTTTGATTTTGTCAGCAGGATGCCAATCAGTGGAATCCAGTTAACTTTCTTGTTACAGTGGGTCCCTTGATGTAAAGACTTTTTTTATTTAGCAATCAAACACAACATTCATGGGTCTGAATGCGTGTACAAAACACATCATCTTTATCTTATATATTTTTTTCTTTGTAAGCTAAAATGATCTGTCTGAGAAAAAGGTGATGCTGCACAGCAGAGTGCTGAATCTGCAGACTGTCCCCTGAGAACAGGATTCTGCAACTAAACCCGCCCACCTTTAATATTTTTCTTTTTTTTCTTATTTTAAAGTTGTTGTTTTTTTTAATATAGTTTATGGCATTATTCTTTTTATGTGTTAAACATGTTTAAAAAATACTAAAATTAGTAGAAATCTGACCTGCACCAATTACAGACAATACTGTGAGTAAAGATTATGGAGCCCCAATAACATCGTTATTGAAACATGATTATAACATGACTATCTCTGCACTACTTTTCTCAGTATTTACCGATATGCAATATAAAACCTTGAAGATAAATGCAGCTTAACTTTTCTTGAATTTCTCTTTTATTTTCAATTAAATTTTGAATACTTCCTGTTTAAAGTGTTCCCTCTACAAACTATAACTGTCTTTTAACAAATTAGAACAAATTCAAAGGAACAGAGCTGCAGCAGGGTTTTCAGAGATGTTATTAGTGAGAGAAATTATTCTGTATACAAAACCCACACGTATTTCTGATTAATCGATTATTAAAATAATCATCAAATAATTTAGTAATCGATTCATCCTTAACTGGGGTGTGGAAACTATTAAATGTTTTAGCTGTCAGAGCGACCTATTTAGAGCAGTAATTTTATAAAAAAATTGTTAAGATATTATAAGATTTTAGAATTTTGATTTAAAAAAAAGTTTTTTTGTCATCAATATGCTCTGTCCAGAACCCCCAAGTTTTAGTTTCCCCTGCTTTAATTTTGCATAAAATCTTCTTTAAGGAACCTTTGACTATCCGGTTATTAATCGATGAATCTGTAAAATAATGTACAGATTAATGGATTTGCAAAATAAGTCTTAGTTGCAGCCCTACACTGATTGTTTTCGGGAGGACTGGGTTTCCTGTCTATAATATAATCATGGAGCAAAAATGTAGAAAAAAATTGTTAATTCAAAATACAGAAATCCAACTTTTAGTAGAGAGTCTGACAGACTTTACACTAACTCATTAATTGCAAAACAATGACTGGATACCATCTCTGTTCAATAGCTGATGGGACATGCATTTATTGTGAAACCCTTTGGCCAATGGCCAACACTCGGGCATCTATATTACCGACCAGAACATAAACACAACTCCTGTTCCTGTAGCTTCCCTTCCCCTATGCTGCTTTCTTGTACTATTCATGGTAAATAGTTCAAAATGTAAGAGAGTACATTTTGAGGTTAACTTCATATATATATTACCAACAATCTCATTAATACAGAGATAGTACAGAGTAGCATAAAATGCATATGCAATTAGCTTGATTGTAAAATCAATTCAAAACATACAACTTACTTCAAATAAGTTGGTTTCATCCTAAGACAACCTTTTTAATGTAAGGTGCGAGACGAGGATCTTTTATAGACATGAAAAGCCTTAAAAATAAATTTGTTCAACACTTTGTGTTTCAGTTGACTCTTCACACTCTTTCTAATTATATTTCTGAAATAGACACACAGCCATGAAGCCTCCATTATGGACTCCTTTTTTCTAGTTTTTCATTTACTACAATCATGGGTCGTATGTTATTTCAGCCCATTTAACTGAGATTGTAAAACCAAATTGGTTTGTTTTACAATTTAGAGGCAGTCCCAGTGGAAATCCCCTCTTTGGTTATTCAGCTCTGTGTTTTGATCCCAATGTAAGGCTGGTTATTTGCGTCCAATGCTTTAAAGCCAAGCTAAATTGCTAAACTCAATCTTTAGCATGTAATTGGATCAAAGACTTGAAGATGTGGCCCTGCCTCTGCTCAGTGTGGAAACCAGACATATGTAGGTGACAGAATGAGATTAAGATCCTGAAATGGGATAACTTTTTTGGTAAATTTAGTGCAATCTAAATTTTCGTGGCAATATTTACTCAGAGTACAGCTGGATTAACAAATTAATATCATTAATATGACTGTGCTACTCCATTCATTTTTATAAAGTCAGTTGGTTTTATTGTAATTAATTAAAATAGAATGAATATGGCTGGTTTTATTTTTTATTTTTTATTTTTTGCATTTGTTTAGTCTGGATTCTAAGACTTTTATTGAAAAATCTAGTTTGACATTCCCTCCATCGATCATGTCATCATTATTAAATCATCAAAGAAAAGTTTTCTGATGAACCTCTGAAAGAGGCTACTCATCAACTATGAAAGATTTTACAACCTTTCAGTGTTACCATGGAGATAACTATCTGTGTAAGGTTTTTATTCTGTAATATTAAGTTGTTTTTTCTTTAAAAAAAAAGGACAATTAGATGTGACAGACTCGTTTCTAGGATTCAGCCCTTTTCTCTGTGCTTTAATGCTAAAATTCAGATAAAAGCCATTATAACCTCCAGACTTGATAGATGCGACGCTTTAACTTTGTGCCATTCTCGTTTACTTGCAAATTATTCAACACACTGCTGATGGCGTGAAGTGTTTTCGTTTGGGATTTTTGCTGGCTGAAAAACCCAAGTATATTTTAGATACATTCCCCCCCCCTCTCTAAACACAATAACTGGTTTGTGGATCTTATCAGCCTAACATGCCTTGGCTTTAACTACTCACAGACTGTACGAATACTGTGCAGCGAAATATGAATAAATTACCTGCAGGCTGTTGAGGGTCTTCTTGTTCTCCATCCTTCTTGCAAAGTAATAAAATTCACAGTACGCTTCATTGTGTGTTTGTAATTGTGTCATGAAGGTCGTCCCTTTGTGAAGCACTTTGGAAGTATTAGGTTTTGGGGCTGTAATGATGCATTAACTTTTTTAAATGGGAATTGCAGTGTAGCACTCTTTTTGTTAATGTAAACCAAGTGGAGTTTTATTTTCACCACCAACTGTTTTAACTTCAGGTTTCACGAGAATATTGGTGATCAAACAGCAAAATGGAGACCAAGAAACACAGCAGATGGGCCAGGAAAAGTTTAATGCAGGTTTTTGTTTAAAGTCATATCCTGAGGTTTAAACAACTCAGCAAGAATTATTCTGTTCACAATTAAAAACAAATTAAAAGAATTAGATATGAATGCAATGTTTCTAGAGACATAGCTGTCCGAGGCATAGAGAGCAGTTGTTAAAAAGTAGACCAGAGGCTGATGGTAGCTGAAGGAGTGAAAGATAATTTGTCAACTATTTGTTATTAGCTGAGAGTAATAATAAAGCAACTCCTAAACAAAAAGTCAGATTTAAAAACTAGCACAGCTGGCACATCAAACATAATACAAGTTGGAGCTGTAGTCTTAAGAAACTAGCACTGCGCCTCAGCCTAAAAACTAAAAAAAATGTATTGTGACACACGATGGTGGCAGCATCATGCTGTTGGAGATGATCTTATTAAGTAGGGGCAGGGAAACTGGTCACAGCCAAGGCTTGAAGCAAAATACATGTCAAAGTCCAGCTCTAAATTCTTATTTTATTTGAGAATCTGTTATTATCAGTTATTAAAAACTGCTGTTTACTGGCATGGTTTTGGTTTTTTTGTGGGGATTTTTTTTGTTCTTTTGCAAAGAATGATTAAAAAAAAGCTTCTAATTACAAACCTGGTTGAATGAACCTCCCAAGAACTGCAGTTTTAATCATGCAAAGGGTACAAATGCATGCAGATTGAATTTGTATATTTTGAAATTCAACTTAACTTTATTTATAAAGTCCTTTAAAACACCCACAGCTGCCATAAAGTGCTGTACTTACCAAGTAAATTTAAAATTGTATAAAAAAAAAAATACACGTTTTAAGGAATAAAACAAATAGAATAAAATTAACTAAATAACCCTAGCCCTAATAATTAAAGCAAATACAACAATATAAAAACAATTAAATAAACAAAAATGCAAAAACAATAAAACTATTTTTTTTAAAACAATATATATTTTTTCTTCAATCGTGTACATTTAAGTTTTCATTTTTTTAGACGAAATGAATCGAAACTGCATAGATGGTTCAGAATCTCTAGCATGGCTCTGTACATTATGATAGCAGCTGCTGTATAAAGGAGAGGCCTAAAAAGTTATGTAATATAAGTTGGCAACAGCCTTTTAGCTGGGAATATTTCATAGGGTGTACATCTTGATGTATCACATCTTTATGCTACGTTCAGACCTAACGCAGCAGAGGCAGCAGGAGCAGCTAGTTTACATGCAAAGTCACTGGTTGACGGGCATCAAGGCATAGCAAAACGTCCCCTAGAACGTTTTGAGCAGCAGGAGCAGCGCGTCGTGAGCATTTGAGCATCTGACGCAGGTGTACGCCAGCAGCTGCTGGAAAAATTTAACTTTTGCTGCTTGACGTGCCACATTAACCAATCAGAGAAGCTGATCTGGGAGCTGGCAGGGAGACAGACACGTTGCTAATGATACAGATCACTATGATCACTCCTCTGAAAAAGTTTATTAATGCCTAAATTCACTTAAAATGCTGAAATCTGCTGGCAAAAAATGTTCACTTTTATTATCCTGGTGCCTGCAGTTTGGATTACAAACATAAAAACCGCCTTCCAGCCCGCGCTACAAACTGCGAGGAGACGACCGGGCCAGAGGCTGCTGTTGAATGGGATACCTAGTGACAGTGCATCGCCGGTATGTGGGGGTCTGAGCGGCTCAGACAGAGAAATAACATTTAAAGGCAGGATAGTAATCTGGAAGAACTGACTGCACTGACCATGTTTTCAGGTGGACTTTCTCACTGAAAAACATATTAAAACTACTTGGAACATAAATATTCTTGGTCGAACATATTTTACATGCCGGTTTTGACGTTTTAAGGTAATTTAGGCATTAATAAACAGTTTCAGTGGAGTAGTCATAGCCCTCTTCATCAGTAGCACTGTACCTCTCCCTGCCAGCCAGATCAGCTTCTCTGATTGGTTGATGTGCGTCGAGCAGAACAAGTAAAATTTTTTCCAACTCTAGCTTGTGAAATTTTAAACATTTGAGGGAAGTTTCCAGGGGGAAAAAAGGACGCACAATCTGTCATTTTTTTTAAGAGGCCGTACAATGTATGGCTGTACGCATTGCTAGCTAAAAGCCTGATTGGCAACCACCTGTTGCTTGACAGAGAAACTACATCTAACAGTATCCTGCAAAAGGATAAACTTAATGACATCAACTGTTGGTTAAAAGGTTGAAAGAACTAATTTAAAAAACATTTTTGAAAAACTTGCTCCAATCCAAACATCACTGAAGCCTATTGAACCCTGTTTAACCAAGACACTCCCTAGGTGTGAATGATTATCATGCCACAGCACTGTCAGCAGCCCAGCAGGAGAGTTTTAATTTCTCCCATGTGGAAATCTGGCAGCCCCAGCAAGTAAAACACGGGTTGACTGTTAAGAGCTTAGTGTGCGGTGGCTCTGCAGGTGCACTCAGTAGTGAGTAATAGTTTTCATTTTTCTTGGAAGCTTCTCTGCACAAGGCGTACCGCTACCACTGTGGAGTCTTTGTGAAACACACGGCGAAGCAAGCAGTCAAAGATGTTTGTATTAGTGGCTGGATTTGTTATAAATATGTTGAAACCTGTATCTTTATGGAGAAACTTTTATACCAGTACTGACTTCATTAGGCACATTTAATGTAATGTGCCTACAATAAGTAGTTGTAAAAGATTCATAGATAAGAAAGATGGATTGCTGCCCTTCAGGCACTGCAGAAAGAATAAACATAAAACATTGTTTTAATAAAATGTACTTTAAAGTCTTCAATAATAGATATTCTCAGTATTGCAACTATAACTTGTTCTTTCTTTGGCTGCTAGTTTAGAGTTAAAAATGAATCAAACCATTTCTTCAAATGCTTGATGAGCATTTGCAGCTGCTCATCTAAATTTCTTCACTAAACCTAAATGGCAAACAGAAATCAAAACAGAAGCAAAAAACAAAAAAAAAAACTAAAAAGTACTCTTTACATTAGATTTTGAGCTTTATTTACAAGTTCTAAGCTAAAATGTTTAAATAAATCTGAGGTTGCCTCCGCTATGGCCTGAACATAAAGAAACGTCATACTGATTGATTTCAGTCATTATGACCATAACAGACATTTGGCACCATAAGTAGACGTATGGAGCGGGGGATGTAAACTGCCAACCTGCCACTGGTACAAATCTGCTGCCACCACCTGAACTACAGCCGCCCACCCACCAGCACTGACTGAAAAGGTAGACACCAACATTAGCTGCATTGAGCATCATTGGTTGTCTTTGAGCAGCTCACAGCAGTCTGAGGTTTTATTTCTTACTGTTACTGTTTAATTCTTTGTCTTGAACTCTAGAAGGTCCTGGATTTCCCTTTGGGAAATAATGTAGGATAATTGAATTGAATTGGAAACAGAACCTTTTTTAGTCTTTGACTGGATATTTGAACACGTTTCTCATAAACAAATATTAAATGTCACTTCATTTGGTTGTCTGAACCCTTTTTAACTAGAGTCCTATAATGTTTTTATTGGGTTGAGGTTTGGGTCTTCCAGCCTTCTTTAGATAATTCACTTCAAAAGTAATTCATTAATCCTAAAGGTAAATGAAATACACACAATTCAGTATCCTTTTGGAGTGGGCTACTGACTGTTTTCTTCTTCTTTTTTTTTTAACCAATTTTACCCATCAGGCCCAAACTGTATCTGTGCAAAGCCAAAGTATGTCTGGAAAACAGGTTTTATTTTCCAATTAGACAAAATCTAAGGGGTTTGACAACATCACCAAGAGATATATTTGAAGGGGTTAAGTAATGTTTTGAAATTTAAGAACGTTAACCAGCTGTAAAGCAAGGTGGCGATAGCATCATGGTGGGAGGCTCTTCCGCTTTCTCTGTTTGAGTGTATTACAAAATGTAAATGAAAAAATTAATCAGGAATAACTAAAAATGCTAAAATCAACAACCAAGATGCTCCAAACTCTATGATATTTTGATGATCCATCATATAAATAATCCCAAAACAACACGGCTGAATAAGACTTCAATATTTTTTTTTGTTATATCTTCCTAATTCTGCAAACAGGATATGATTTGTCTGCAAGTTGCAGTAATTAATTAATATCACTGGGAACTTGTGTGTACACTAACAACACACACCTGACCTATTGTAAGTAAAAAATAATTAATTTGTGGATTATCGTAGTACATTTTCCAAATAAATCTTATGTTAAAAATATCCACAGTAGTGTTAGTTTTATAAGCGTGCCCATTAGTATTTTAAGTCGCAATAGGTTGTACAGCAGAAGTATAATGTATTACTTAGTTGAAGAGGGAAAACCCACTTAATGGTATAACTAGACTACCTGCTGGTGGAAATTACTGCCTTTGTTGTAGATTTTCATTTTGAAATGAAATAAAGAACTGTTATTACTGAAGCTCACTGTAAGAAAAAACATTCATTCTTCAGCTTTACAGTTAAAACATGTAAACATAAACAAAGTGCTTTTAAAATCCCCTTGTCCTGAAAATGACATTGAAAGTGTCTGTTTAAAATGCACCTGCAGTGCCTTTGAATCTCATACAAATGACGTAGTGAAAAGCACTAAAGGTTATTTTACGTTTTAAACAAGTCCTAAATCTTTTATAAAATCACATTTAGCCTCTAAAGTAAACAAATATATAAAAATAGCTGCAGTATTTTGGGCAGCACACTGAACGTGAACCACAGAAAGTGAGGAAGTCAGCTGCATGAGAAGTTCAAAAAGAAGATGGAAAAAAAATGTTGGTTAAGGTAAATACTACAAAACTAACCTCCAACAGCTTCATGTTCCTGTGACCAAAGCTACTGATATTTGATAAGGAAGTAGGAGTTTATGTCCTAAGAAGTAGATATAGAGTGCGATGCCAAGTTTATGAGCCATGCAAATTAAATCTGAAGTCCAAACCTTTTAAAATTTCATGGCCTCCATTAAAGAGGACCTACGGTAGGAGAGCTACTACTGCCAAAAAAAAATAAAAAAAATTCCCCATTATAACTTACTAAAAAACATGGTGTCATACTCAAAGGTATTTCACTTTTCTGGGGAAAATCCCTTAGATTGATCATTAAACTCTGGGTTCTGCCAAAAAAAAAAAAATGAGGTACAAGGTGAGCTTTTAAGGTCCTGTGGTACAAAATTGGTTGTAGTTTTAATTACAGAAAACTTGATCTCTTCACTACATATCAGAAAGATTACTTTTAACTGATTTTAAGCCTAAGCTATCCCAAAATGTAACCTCCTTTTCTGCAATGTCTCTTTTTTTTTCTCATTTTGTTCCATCAAAGTAAATCAGCAGAGAACTTTAAAATAAAGAGAATGAGACATTACTATCATGGGGTGTGCCGCAGGGCCTAATACTTGGGCCTCTAGTTATTTTGTTTTTACTGCTTCCTCTCAGGATCATTTATAAAAGTTGCCTTGTCTTTTTTAGACATAGATCCCCTTTCACTTTACAAAAAAAGACTATCATAAAAAAATTATTTTACTCTTGTTAAGAATCAGGGAAATTATGAGTTTATGAAACTCGTCTTTTATTTTTGCTGAAATAATTGGCAAAAAATTTTAAAACCATTCTGCAAAGTCAAATCAACTTAAACTGTAACATTAAACCAGCATGGCAAGTTTTCTTCTCTTTGCTAAATTTGTACTTTTTAGCTTTTCTATCTAAAATACTTTATGCAGTTTTATATACGGTGGCCCAGACGTTTCAGGTCCAAAACAAAAGCCACAACAGAAGTCACACAACCTGCAACAGAATAGTACCTGCTGCCCATCTCGTGATTAAGCATCCACAGGTCATGTACCGCAAAAAGTAAAAAAATGAGTAATTTCTTAAAATAACAGTGTTTATTCTTAATTAAGTGGTAAATAAGATGATCTGCCAGTGGAATGAGTATTTTTACCCTTAGTTGTTTTTTTCATATTTTAAATCTAAATTGTTTTATTCCATGACGAAATGTCTCACTTATCTGCTTGATTCAAGGAAAAAATGCTCCTATCTTAAAAAAAATAACTTGCTCAGATTTCTGTTTTTTGCAGTGTACTAAATAGCAGTGTAACTTTGTGGTCCGTCTTGCTTAGGAGTCTGAATCAGTGGTCCAGAATAAAGATGTATGTGAATAAACCCTGAATTGACCGCTATGGCCTATTGCTGACAAGATGTGGTCCCACCATATTTGGGCGGTTGACCTCTTCACTCAGTGTAATTAATTCTATGTCGTGAGATCAATTAAGCATCATTGTATTTAATCATGCAGATATTTTATGCATTTGTGCTGAACATTTTATAAATGTGACTATTATGACATGTTCCAGTGTATTTTGATATTTTACGAGTCTTCAATTCAATTCAGTTTATTTATATAGCGCCAATTCACAACACATGTTTTCTCAAGGCACTTTACATTCAACCAGATCATACAGTCAAATTGATTAAAAGTTTTCTATCTAAGGGAAACCAGTTGATTGCATCGCCTCATTGACTCGAAGGCAATCCCTCACAATAAGCATGCTTGTAGCGACAGAGGAGAGGAAAAACTCAATTTGAACAATGAAATTATATTATGATCTGAAGTTTAGATTCTGCAGAACATAGCCACACACATGTTTAGACATGTTTTATTCATTACTATATATACACTAGACACACACATAAAAAACAAAAGTATAATAGGAATTAAAAGATGATAGAAATAAACCTGCAGAAAATCAGCACAAAATATCTGGTATTCAGTGATTTGCGATTGCTGATCCTTTATTGATCCCACAATATGGAATTACACTGAGTGGAGCGGTGGACCGCCCCAAGATGGTGGAACTACATGTCTGAGAGCTGGATAACTGACTCGGACACCTGAGCAGGACGTACCACTCATTTCATTGCAAGTAACGCTGCTAATAGGTAGGATCTTTGGATGCTTAATTACAAGATGAGCAGCAGCTACTTTTGTTGCAGGTTGTGTTACTTCTGTTGTGGTTTTGTTCTTCCATTATTACTTTATATGGCTTTTGTTTTTGATCCGACACCTCTTGGCCATGGTATTTCTACCTTATAAATGACATTTTATTGTTTAACACTTTAGTGTTTTCTGTTTTTGAAGGCTTTTTAACCAAAGCTTTCTTGGTTCAGCTGAAAGCTACAGTAGCATCATCACTTTGAAGATCTTTTGTCAAGCAGGTTTCTCAAGAAGTCGTGGAATTAAAACAACAAAATCAATTTAAATTTGTCAGCATGACGTCCACTTTTACACACTGTGTTATAAAGGTTTTGATTAATGAATATAGACCTAAATAAATATCCTCATATTGAACACAATGCAGTCTGATTGTTCAAACTGCAGTAATGGATTACAAATCAAAGAACATCAGCGTTTTTTATGTTACAGGATGAAAATCACTGACCATTTGTGATTGCTGCTGATTTAATCTCATCTATTGTATTTACTCACATGTAATCATAACAATCATAGTGAATAAAAACACAGATTCGACAACCAAGCAATAACACTTTAAATTGATGACTTTCGTTTTGTGTGGCAGTATTAAAAAACCGAGGCCTTTTTAAATTCTTAAATATTCCCTTTATTCTTTCTTTTTCTGTTGCGTAGCTTATTTTAAATTCTGATGTGCAGTCTCAGATCCCAAGGATGTGCAAATTTGCTCTATCATCTGTGTTTTGCTCACCAGGGTCAGTGTGAATTGCCTCAGAAAACATTATTTCTGAAAAAAACAGCTTGAGCAAATCATTCAGATATCATGGGATGTTTTAAAATGAAACCGAGGATGGGAAACTAAAGCAGGCACATTTATAATAAATAGCAAAGGATAAGAATAATCAGCACAAGGTTCTGTGTTTGATTAAGAATAAGAATTTGAGACGGGTCGGGCTTAAATTGAGCAGCAGCAGTGCTCAGGCTGCTAGGAGGAGAGGGATGAAGATAAAAGTGCTGAAAGAGGAGTGTAATGAAGGGGAAACAGCTGAGTGTTGGAGGGAAAGATGAGTGTACCATCGTATGTGTTTTTTTTTATGTTTGTGAAGCCTTGCTCCTTTGACTTCTGAGGGTTTCTTGCCTGTTTACTCAAGCATGTCTTTCTCAGGCTTTAACAGCCGCCCCTCTTCCACTCTTCCCCCAATCCTTCTCAACCAGGGCTCGTCGAGCACTGGGCCGAAATGTCGCCCTTCCTCTGCAAATCTAATTGGAGACAGACTTTCTTTGGCTCGACATGGAGATGAGTTGCCAAATCCTCTCAGTTCTCCGTTTAGCGGATCGCTCAGCTCAGCTCTCATGCGGCGCTGCAGCACGCTGATGCGGCTGCTGCGGGTTTACCACGTGTCCTGTGCGGTGTCTGTGACAAAGAGAGGAGCAACTCTGTCCTGATGGGTTTAAATCATGCAGCGGCCTCTGTCATGTCTTAGCAGTTGTGTTTTGTTTTAATGCGTACGTCTGAATTGTCTTTTGAAAAGAAATCTCAGAAAACTTGGTGTATATTTACATAGATGAGTGCTTACATTAGCATGTGGCTATTTCTGTCATCCACTGGGATCTGCAGTGAGTTGAGTGAGAGCGCCAGCGTCAACCTCTTAACTGGAGGTTATGCTCACACCTCAGGCAGCAGAACAGTACATCAGGGAGCAGGAGTGACACACAGAGGTTTGTTTTACTTAGTGAGCTCTCGTGGCTTATCCGCACAAAGGTTGAATATTGCTCCTCGAGTGATTCACTCTCCCACCAGCTGCTTTAAAGCGTGCGTGTGGTGGGATTCACACAACTGTTGCTGGGTTTGTGCAACTATTTTGAGAACGGTGGGCTCAGGCTGAAACATGAAAGCAATGTTTGATGTGTCTCACAATGAGAAAGAAAAAAAAAAAGATGCAAAGATTAAGTAAGAAAAAATGATATAAAGGAACATGACAGCAGTGAATTAACTGGCCTTGACTCGCCATAAATTAAAGAGGACACCAGTGGAATATGAAAAGCTTTGTAACCATCCTCTGTTTTTTAATATTTTAGTCTCTTTTTACTTTCTTTTTTTTGTCATTTTGAAAGTAGTAAACAAAAAATAGTCATTTTGTATAAAATTATAGCCACATATTCTGTATGCAATTTTGCAACAAATTTATTTGTTGCACTAATCAGAAAATTTCATATGTTACTTATAGTACAGTTTAATACAAATGCTAAAAACAAAAAGAAAAGAAACTAGCAAAAAAAGCACACTTAAAGCATTTAATAACACTATAAAGTAATAATTAGACAAATTCATCAATAGTTCATATGAAATGATGAAGTAAGTTCATTCATAGTAGGAGTCTGTTTTTTGCTCTAAAAAGTATCAAATCAGAAACTAAAACCATTGGCACATTCACAAAAGCGGAGTCCGGATGAGCTTGCTTCATGTTCCTCTTCAACACTTCTATGCCCGAATCTCTCAATAACTATAGAAGGGGCTTCATTCTTTCTAGGACCAGAAATCAGAGCCTGGCAATAATCAGTTCATCAAGTAATGAAAGCATGGATTCAGTCTCTTGATTAGACCCAGAGAAAAACTCAGTGCTCTGCTGATAATAAGACAGATTCAGTTTTTGATTAAATAGATTATAAAACTAAGTCACCTTAATCTGAAAGGTTTGTTGCCTTTCTTTGATGCTGTGCTGTAACTTCCTATATCTCAGGGGTGCTTAAGTCAAGTTCTCAAGAGCTACCATCCTGTAAGTTTTAGATGAATCTCTTCTCTAACACACCTGAATTGAAAGGCTCAATCCCTTCATTTAGCCCAGCAGAGGCATGGTAATGAGCCATTCAGTTGATTCAGGTGTGTTAAAAATGGGGTGCATCAAAAAGTTGCAGGATAGTAGGTTTTGAGGACTGGACTTGAGTACCCCTGCTATAGCTGAACGTCTGGAAAAGTTGCTAAAATTTGTTCTTATTGTGCTGAGGAAAATAATCTGTTATGCTATAAACATCTTAAACACAATCCATAAATGCGTGAATTGGAGTCATTAGGAGATCTGGCAATGCAGAACTGGGTTTTAGCAGGGTAGCATTGAAAATGAAAGTTAAAGTTGAAGGGGAACCACACATCAGAGGTGCCAGATGAGTGGCCGTTTGCATTGCCTGGTCTATGTGTGACACTTGACGACACAGTGTACGTTTTTAAACCCCTTTGGATTCAAAAGCCTAATACTAGTGACTACTATGCATTAATCTATTGTTTCAGAAAACACTTCATCACGTCGTATCTAAATTGTGTAAAAAGGCAAGAACTGAAGTATGATAGCAGATGAATGCACTGAAGCGTCCACAATGTTCCATTTCATTCGATTTTCTTCCATTTTATCCGGGGTCGGGTCGCGGAGGCAGCAGTCTAAGCAGAGATTCCCAGACTTCCCGATCCACACACACCTCCTACAGCTGCTCTTAGGGGACCCGAGGTGACACCTGGCCAGCTCAGAGACATAGTCCCTCCAGTGTTTCCTGGGCCTTCCCCGAGGCCTCCTCCAAATAGAAAATGTCTGGAACACCTCCCATAGGAGGCGACCAGGAGGAATCTGAAATGGATGCTCGAGCTACCTCGACTGGCTCCTTTCGATGTGGAGGGGCAACGAGGGGCAACTGTGTGCCCATCCACCCTTCGGAGTAAACTCATTGCGGATCTCATGGCAGTAGGCCTACACAATGTGCAGTCCCCTAAAAGCAAAGGACCTAAAACTCATCCTTGTGGAACTCTGGAGTTAAATTCCCAATAAGGATCATCTGTTTGCAAAATAGTCTCTGAGTTGAACCACTTAAAAACAGTTACCGGTGAAGATTCTCAGTCATCCAGGTGACTATTCATTCCAAAAAAGTAAAAAAAAAAGTTTGTTTCCACGTTTAAAGATGTTTTGCTTCCCATCCAGGAAGCTTTTTCAATTAAAAATGTCAGAAAACTCAACGCCTATTCTGACATTTTGAACTGAAAAAGCTTCCTGGATGGGAAGCGAAACATCTTCAAGCATGGAAGCAAAGTGCAGGGGATTGATTTCTTTTTCACATTTTCGGAATTAAAAACAGATATGTGGAATGATAAAAACTTGACTAATTTAGTGGAAGATCACTGGTTAGAGTTTCATGTCAAGAACTTGAACAAGGGCCAGAAATCTCCAACATGGTGAAGAGCATGGCATGATGTGTAGATTCCTCTTTGAATTTGTATTTTAAACTTTATATTGCTTGATCAAAAGTAGTCATTTTTTAGTGGCTAAAACAGCATGTTAGCGCTTTGAAGTGTGACATCAGTCACACATGCAAGACACTGTATAATCATTCTCAGCAGCCTGGTCTTTCAGCATCATTAACTAATAAAATTAGTGTGATTCATTTAAAAAGCTCCGTTTACAAATCAAGTCCCTACTGTGAAAGCTGACTGATTGCCATCACAGTTTATGGTGCTATTAGAGCTTCTTTAGCTGAATGTTTCATTGCACAGGAATCATCTTTAAAGAGTTTTTAGAAAGCATACAGTTTGAAGGTGTAAATGGAAGCCAAGTGGTGAACCATGTCTAAAACTTTTGGTTTTCTCTTATATTCCCATCATTAAAGTAAAACTAACAGTTCTTGATATGTTTTCTTAGCACTGGTACAGTATATGTTTTGATCTATATAATTCCAGCTGTATGTCTCGAGTTGGTCCCCTGCTAGAAAGTAGCCACCTCTCTGGCGTCTTTTGGAGCCTTAAAGAGGGTTCCTTAAGGGTTGTCCCGCTTTTAACGTTCTATATCTTCTCATCAACTCTTACTGAATTTCTTTTACCTGTCAAAGAAAGACAGCCTCCCCTCAACTTTGTGCCATGAAACAGCATTCTGCCATTTGGCTAAAAAGCTTCTTACTCCTCATCCTTACTGTGGCTATTACCTTGACATGAAAGTATAACCTTTTAATGCTTTTATTAAACCGTTTTTACAATCCTTACTTGGGTATATTAGTAGGTGTGTTTCCATCAGCCTTTTCTGATAAGCATTTTAAAAGATCGCATCAGAAAAGCTTTATGGAAAGAGAAAAAAAATCAATTAAAAACCCTTAAATTCACATAAAAACCTTTTACGCGTGTGTTTACGGTGTTTTTTTTTTTTTAAAATCGGAAACACTTTTTTTTAGAATCAGCTCTGACGTATCAGCTCTGACATAGCAAACTTTTACTCAGATGACTGATCAGCCGTTTCGGATGTCGGCGTTTTCCTGGATGTGGCTATTTTGGAGGTAAACTGACAGGTAAACATAAAAATAACTTCCATGATTGCTTCGCATTCATTAAAACTTTCCTCCATTACTGGTCTGTGGTCAGTGCTAGATAACAGCCTCCCATTCCTGTATATGATGCATTATGACATAATGTAGACGACAAAGTACTGGTGCTTGTTAATTTGCTTCAAACCATATGGAAACACCACAAATCTGCATTTCTTGTTTTTTACTGAACTTTTAAAAATGTGCTTAAAGTCTGAATTTCAGCTAAATGGTTTTGATATTAAAACAAATTCTCCCAACCGCGCTGTGGGTCTCTTTCCCTCACCTTAAAAGCTGCCATATGCCGTTTGGTTGCTTCTCTAATCTAAGCTATCCACGCTTTATCAGGCTAGCTTTTATTTTTTAAGATTTAATGAACAACATTCAGAGGTTAAAAGCTATATTTTTGTTTGTTCTCTAACCAAGCCTTGCTTTAAACATCTACCTGATTTTTTTCCTTACCTGGTTGCTCTAATTCTTTGTTTTAATGGGTCTCTTTGTGAATGAATAACCTTATCAAACCTCAGATTATCTCTAGCCTGGAAATAATACCTGCTTTTCTAAATCAATCTGCAATCTGTTCCATCCATCCATCTATTTTCCATCACGCTTATTCGTTGTAATGAGGTGTGCTGATGCCTATCTCCAGCTGTCTACGGGCGAGAGGCGGGGTACACCCTGGACAGGTCGCCAATCCAGTAATCAGTTCTAAAGTAAAGTAATTAAAGTAAACTGTAATCAGTTCCATCATTTGATAATGATCTACTTCTTTATGTTGATGCATGACATGACACAGAAGTTTATGGTGCCAATGTGATTAAATATGGACAAGTTCAAGGGAATATTGTCAGATTTATTTCATTGGCATCAGATCAGTGCATAAACACTGAAAGCTTTCTGGCTCACTACATAACTTTGCAGCAGCTAATGTTGCTGCTTGCTTCTGTATGGCCTTTCTTGCTCTATGTTGGGATGATCATCACTCCATGGCAGCATGGCAGTGGTATTTTTTTCAGGGATTAGAAGAACATACATTCATTGACAGGTAACATACAGTATGTATAGATGGAAACATAATGTAGAAGCTATTTTGCAGCAATTAAGGCACACATTTACTCCTCAAACATTGTGCTTTAGCTGGTATGTAAGGAGCTGAGTTTGTGAAAGTAGAGGCAAAAACAAGACCTGAAATTCTTTTTTCACCTATTCGTTGTTTCAAAATTCCATAATTCCCTGAAAATGTTTGGAATATGGCTGAGATGTGTTTCTCATGTTATATTTTAAAAATGTCATTTCAGAAGCAAAAAAATGTTCTGAGCATTTTGCTTGCTCTACTGGTTGCAGTGGGCGTTAAAGAGTCCGGGTGTTAAACGGGCCTGGTGGCACTCCAAATCTGTCACCCACTGAAAACATTCGGAGCGTCACCAAACAAAAATAATCCACTGAAGGAGACCTTGAACTGCTTTGCAAGATAAATCAAATATCCAAGTAGAAAGGGAGAATCATTTTAGCTCCAACCCTTCAACATTTTCAAATTTCCACCGAGAACATTTTGGCATAGATGACATTTTTATAAGGCTTTTAAGGTTGGTTTTCAATTTATCTTTTTAAATTTTCTGTTTTCTCCAGAAGGTAACAAATCACAGACTCAAATATATACATACACCCTAACTAAATGTGCCTGACCAGGTTCGCAGAGATATCACACCCATTTAGTTTAGCAGGTATCTCCATTGTCCTTTATTCTTTAGGTAGATTAGGCAGATAGCATTTACAAAAATATTCCCTTACATAGCCCTCCTCTGGCCACGCCCCATCCTGCCGAAGCTCGCATCCCCACAACTCGCAACCATGACAACCAGTCAGAGTACATTAAGACTGCCTATGAGCATGAGATGAAGACTGGCGCTTGACCGATTGGCTGAACAGCATTTTACCCCTTATGACATAACAAAGGGCATGAGTTTCAAAAATAGCATTTTGAGCACACATAGCTAAGAAGTAGAAAAAGGCAAATATAGAGCTGAGAGGTTTTTTTTTTTCATCTGTGAACCTTATACACAGGCTTTAGGACACGTTACAAAAATGTTTAGAATGTGAATTCTGCATAATATGGGACCTTAAAATTAAATTGAAGCAAGTGGGACATACTTAACCTATACATTCAATAAAACCTTTGAATAAAAAGTGTGCTTCACCCATAGAAGGAGCTCAGGAATACAGAAAACAGGTCTAGTGAAATACCAATCTTCTTTTAAGCTTGTTAGAGGAAAAACCACACATGAACATTTACAACAGGGCTTCTTTATGCTGAGACATACATACTCTGCCATGAATACCTGAGCTCAGGCCGTCTGGGATATACATTTGCAGCCAGTATGAGAGAAAAATGAAAATGGCATTGGAGCTTAAATATCGTGGTGTTCCAGAGGTACAGTCTCTTTAAAGCTGCTTTAACAATGAATGCATGAAGAAGGGAAACATGAAGTCTTCCAGGGAAACTGACCTTGATCCAGTGCTGTAGACTTTGGACCGTTTAAACTTTGCATTTAGAGCATCGGGTTTGTGAGTACATGGAGACATCCACGGAGGCTGAAGACAAATTAGGGAATTAGCCCTTTTGTTTGAACGCTTAATGAAATATTATGTGATGCTTAAAAAAATATGAGGAGGCAGGCAGCTCTACTAAATGCTGCAAACAGACTGTACAACAACATTCACTTCACACCTCTGTGGCACAGGCCATTATGTAAAAATGGGAGACTAAGAGGAAAAGACAGGGTGATGTTGGAGAAGTCAAAAAAATAAGCAAGAGGAAAAATACACTCACCGCAATGCTGTGTGAATAATAGACGGGACAAAAAAATAAGGCTATTAAGATCTGAAGAAGAAAACAGAATGTGACAATGATTAGCTATAATTTCAGAAAGCGGTGCCCTCACAGTAGTCGATGAATGGCAGGCTTGATTTCATGAGTGATTACACCGTACATCACTCACTTTTAGAAAGGAGACGTAGAGAAAGAATAAATGAGATCAAGACAAAGCAGGGGGGACGTGGGGTTGAAGGAGAAATGATACTGTTTGAGCAAATTAGAGAGTGCAAAGGACATAGGCTGATCCAAAGCAGCCAAGTAACTAAACAGAGAGCTGCTCTTTGCCAGGATTGTTGGGTTTTACTTCACTGCTACTGTTGTCTCATTTCCAATTATTCTTTTTTATTAGATACATCATGGTATATTAATAGCTAAATGTAAATAAGAAATTGATGCAAGACTTGAAAGTTTACCCCTGTTTCTGCCTAATCTCTAAAACTTCCAACAAATTTTACAGTTTGATTATGTCATCCTTATTAACACATTTATGACAGCAATAAATGTTTCAGGCTAAGGCAGTACTCAGGAGTGTTAAACACTCCATCAAACCCTAAGGTAGACTGGGACACCTTCAGCTTTACTCTCTACAACTTAGGAGGAAGTGTCAACGAGGAGGCACAATATTGAAACCTCTGTCTATAAAGGCTATAGCTGCTCCCAACTTTTTCTTAACTGGTTGAAAGGGCCACGCTCCGACTGATGGTTCAAACGTTTCTGTGTTAGGAACACCCAAGACCACTGTGAACACGGGAATAAAATAAATGGTGGCAAAAACACATCAGTGAAACCACCATGTTAAAATATTAAATAAATTATTAATGGTCCCTTAAAAAAAAAATAAAAATACACACATCCACACACAAAACTCTTTCATTCAATTGTCCACACCGTGTGCGCCTCCAACCGGAAGGTAAGGAGTTGCTAGAAGTCAATTTCTTCATATTTCACATTCCTTTGTCTTAGCATACCGCTTGCACAATAACTCAAATTTTTCTATCGAGTGCATCACGTGAACAACTGAAGACCTAAATGCTAACGTTGCCAGATGGCCTCATTAATTAAAATTTTTTTTCTGAAAGTATGCACATAATAACCAAAAATATACAAAATATAAAATGGTTATTAAAAGTAAAATGAAAAAATTTACACACCCACAAAAAATGCTTATGTTACTGCTTACACTACAAAGGCTGTGGTTTTTTGGAAGAAGGTGTGAGTTAAAGGGTGAACGGTGCGCCAGCTGCCACTCACATGCTAGAATGCATTCATTACCTGCTTTAACAGAGTGGTGTTTATGCGCTGCCATACTGCCAAAGTGGATAATATGTCAGGATCCAACCTGCACAAACACAATTTGATCCAACTCTGCTAGTCCTGCTACCATCATTTGACAATGATAGGCTATAACCACATCATTACCTTGAAAACTATGGGACACATTCATTCTTTCCCTGTGGGGAAACAGTGGATGAAGGGGAAGATGATAACAGAGCAGTGCTACTACATGTGTGTATGTATATATCCATCCATTTTTCGTCACGCTTCTGCCAAGCAGGGTTGCAAGGGGTGCTGGTTCCTATCTCCAGCTGCTTACGGGCGAGAGGCGGGGTACAGCCTGTACAGGTCACCAGTCCATCGCAGGGCAACACAGAGAAAAACAGGACAAACAACCATTCAATCACATACTCACACCTAAGGAAAATTCAGAGAAGCCAATTAACCTAAAAGTCATGTTTTTGGACTGTGGGAGGAAGCCAGAGTACCCAGAGAGAACCCATACATGCTCAGGGAGAACATGCAAACTCCATGCAGAAAGACCCCTTATATCCCACTTCCAGTTATTTGATCAAACTAGAATTTTGCATGTGCAAATATTTATATCTCTGTAGATTGAGTGGCAAATTAAACCTCTGAACTAATTGCGGTTTTTGATTCACAGGTGTTTGGACGGAGTCAAGTCTGAAATGGAGCCTGTTGAGTGTCGAGCAATGATCCAGTTTTTGTATTTGAAAGGACCCATTCCACTGGAGACTTACGATGAATTAAAAGTAACTTGGTGACGGTGATAAAGCCCCATTGTATGACCATGTAATAACCATAAGTTACTTTCATTTGATCAAAATTCTCCGGTGGTGTGCGCATTACTGCTTGACACTCAACAGACTCCATTTCAGACTTGGCTAAGTTAAACTCCTGTAAATCAGAAACCACAATTAGTTCAGAGCTGTAAAAAACACAGCTTAATCTATAGATTAACTATAGGCACTTAATGTATAGAGATATGAATAATTGCACATACAAAATGTATATACTGTATATAAGAACCTTCTTATACTGTATATAAGAAGGTTCGGGTCAGGTTTGTTCTGTGTCTCCTTTTGATTTTTGTGTTTGTAAATAGTAAATGTCGACACTTTTGTTCCCAGTAAGTTTGCTGGCTGTTCTGAAATGAGTGAATGTCCTTGGTGGCATCTAAGCGTCAAATAAGGTCCTCAGGGAAAAATAAAAGATTACCATGTATTGTATCTACCACAGGGAAAATAACATTGAAAGAAAGATTCTTTGTAAAATCTTTGTAAAATCAAAACCGTCTGACTGGCCAAGGTAGAATTTACAGCTTTTGCAGATTTATTGTTAGTTACAAGACAATAACCATTGACACCACTCTGACCATTGTCTTTGTCACTGCTACAAAACAGGATTCCCATAGCCTAATGCTGTCACCACCATGGTTTACTTAGAAGATGATGAGGTTAGTTTGTTTAAAATAGAATAAAAAAAATTAGAAAATCCCTTTATTGTCCAACAAGAGTAAATTATTGTGTTACCACAGCAAAAGATAAAGGTGGTCACACAAATTTGGACCTTAAAAAGTGTATAGAATTACACTTAAAAAATAAACAAATAAAATACTATACTGTACAGTGTTTTTAAAATATAACTTTTGTGCATCTGGATAATGAATAATCAATTTATACAGCCGTGGATATTTTAGAGTATTGGATATCCGAAAATAGCAGCAAACACCAGAGATGTGCAAAAATGACAGCAGCATGTTATTTAACTAACTATTTAATCCTAAAATGGAAACTGCAAAAATCAGCAGGAATATGACAACTTAGTAAGTTTGTTGGGAACAGTGATGTTTATAAAGTCTTTCAGCCGCTGGGAGGAAGGATCTGGGATTATGTTTCCCTCCCCACATACGACCAGATCTTCAAAGAATCCAAATGATTGCTAAATTGGTCGTTAAAAACAACAACAAACAAAACTTGTATGTGCAATTACTGACTTTTTAGCAGTGGATCTACAAACTTAACATGTGCAGTGTATAAAAGACACCAAATCAGTGTATTTATTCTACTGACAGTTTGGGAGTGGTTGTCAAAGAAATACAGTTTTACAGAAAGTTCTAAGCCATGAAGTTTGAGGTAATAATGTTAATTATTAATTAAGAAAATGTAACTATAATAATAATGCATATTACTTGAAATAAACTTCACATATACGTTTCTCAAAGTGGTACAATTAAAAGTAAAGATTAATAAAAGATATACCGTAAGTAAAAATTTAAATATCAAAAATAAAACTTTGAAAAGCTGACTATTTCAGCTCCCCACTCCAATCTGACAGACATTCTTTGAAGAAACCATGGTCAGATCTACAAGAAGGTGTAAATCAGCTTTGCACATACTAACATGTTTGCACCTGGTTTCAAACTCCTAAACCTTTGGATAAGGCTTCTTAATGTGTTTCATTGGACCAGATTTAATTAAGGAGTGTCAGACTAAAAAAGGTTTTGCAGACTTGTTCCTTTACCTTTGCCTGTTTTCATCACCATTTATTGTCTCCCTTTCACTTTACTGTTATGTGCTTCTTTGTGTTGATCTATCCCATTAAATCCCAGGAAAACAGGTTCAAGTTTGTTTTTGTTTTACATGACAGAAATTGATGAAGCATACTTTTACAAATAAGATCTTATTTTAATAAATGTTCATTTGTATTTACATGTTGATCAATGCTCGAAATTAGTTAAGAATGTGTTTTAAAATCATTATGCAATGATAGAATATCATGCATTTTTATAGTATATTAAATAGACAGAAATATGCTTCATGGTTTAAACCACTCACTTTTCCTGAGGCCTTCTGGAGTCAGACATGCTCTGCAATCATCTTTGCCCTACCTTCCTGCTCTGCCTCATGCTGTATGATGCACGACCTTGTTTTCTGATTGGTCCTATGTCTCTGGTTTCCAGGACGACCACTCGATGTTTTTCCAGTTTGGCCCCTCCATCGAGCAGCAGGCGTCCGTCATGTTAAACATCATGGAGGAGTATGACTGGTACATCTTCTCTATCGTCACCACATACTACCCCGGCTACCAGGACTTTATCAACAAGGTAAACACAAAAAAAGAGGCATTGACAGTGTGATCCTATAGTAGTAGTTGCTTTCTTTTCTTTCACAATCCTGGTGAATCACTTATCCATCCTTATATTTTCCTTGTTGCAATTTATTCTGTCAGGACTGTATTCAAGCTGCTGAAATGGTCCTAAACTCATCTGTCTCCAGTCACACATCCTTTGGTTCTAAATTCCTAAATATCAGCATTTCAAAATGTTTAAGCTTGGCAGAGTTTGCTTCAAGTGAATCGCTCTTTGCATTTTCTCATTGCTTTAATGGAGGAGGCCGAGTGGACGGACTTGTCCTTCTGGATGCAGCGACAGCCTGCTTATCTCAGGGAACAGACCCTATAAAATAAAAGGCCAAAGTGACCTCCTGAATAGCTTCAGACATACCTCTGAGAAACAGCAGAAGGTTACTGAAAGTCATCAAACCACACCTTAAAGGAATATTGCAGAAGCTCAGTCATCTTTGCTTTAAAGAACCCAATTCAAGGTAGAAAAGGAAATAGTCATATAAAAGAGAATAATAAGCGCTCATTAACCTCTGTGTCTTCTTAATGATCTGGTTTATTTCGTCTCATCTGACTCATCCAGATCCATGCGAAGGTTTGGACACCAGGCCAGCATTTCTCTGGAGATGTGCATAAGTAAAACATAGTTTCTTAAATGATTGGGAACCTTTACTGTTCAAAATGTACTGTTAATAAAATTAGATAAACAAACCCTTTTGTTAATCTAATAGGAATGTACTGCTATAAAGTCTTTATGGTATGAGCAGAGGGTAAAAATATTTAACATAACTATCACAAAAATCAAAGCAATGCTCTAGTTTCTTTATCTTAAATAGAAAAGTGATAATGATTCCTACGCATATCATTCCGGTGTTATGTTGTAGATTGTATAGGTTTTATACATAAACTTAAGTAAGAAGATTAAAGAGAGATATTTAATATCTTTGTACAGTAAATAAAATAATCCACTCTTGATCTGAAGCTTAAAGGCACAGGGGCAAATTGGTGATTCTGAGCCTGCTTAGCCCAGAAGTGTTGGTTATGATGGTAGTCTGAAAAAAATAAAAAAAAATTTAAAAAAGACATTTAAAGGTTTCCCCTTAAAATTGATGGTAGGAAGCAAGTATTTCACAAGAGGTGATCTGTAAATCCTTGTACATTTGTTTTATTAAAATAGGGATTTAATTTGCTGCATTTCTTTAAGGATTGTTTTCTATTCTCTTCATCAAAAATCCAATTTAGTGTATTCACAACTGCAAGAATGAGAAATTAGTTGACCTTTCTTAAAACACTCAATGCTTTTAGTACGTTTGTTTATTCATGTGTAAATCCTTAAAATGCGATTGCACGTGGCTCAAAATAGGCTGTGAGCCACACCCTGTTCAAATAAAGTCCTTAGGCTCTACTTACAAGGCCATCAGCATAGACAGGGAACGCATCGTTATGTTGTTTAAGTGTTGAAGCTTGGCATTGTACTTTAAACCTTTCTTCCCATAATGATCAACCAAGCATCATACATATACAGTGAGGAAAATAAGTATTTGCACACCCTGCTATTTTGCATCCAGAAATCACAATGTATGATTTTTTTTAAACAATTTATCTGTATGATACAGCTGCAAGTATTTAAACACCTGAGAAAATCAATGTTAATATGTGGTACAGTAGAGTTGGTTTGAAATCGCAGAGGTCAAACATTTCCTGTAGTTTTTCCAAAGGCTTGCACATGCTGCAGGAGGGACTTTGACCCACTCCTCCACACAGGTCTTCGCTAGATCAGTCAGGTTTTGCTGTCGCTGAGAAGCACAGAGTTTGAGTTCCCTCGAAAGACTCTCTATTGGGTTTAGGTCTGGAGACTGGCTAAGCCATAGCAGAAGCTTGATATGCTTCTCCCAGAGCCACTCCTTGGTTATCCTGGCTGTGTGCTTCTGGTCATTGTAATGTTGGAAGACTCAGCCTCGCCCCATCTTCAATGCTCTAATGGAGGGAAGGGGGTTGTTACCTAAAATCTTGCAATACAGTACATGACCCTGGTCATCCTCTCCTTAATACAGTGCATTCGCCCTGTCCCATCTACAGAAAAACACCCCCAAAGCATGATGCTACCACCCCCATGCTACACTGTAGGGATGGTGTTGTTGGGATGGTCCTCATCATTCTTCCTTCTCCAAACACGGTTAGTGGAAACATGACCAAAACATTCTATTTTGGTCTCATCTGATGACATGACTTTCTCCCATGACTCCTCTGGATCATCCAAATGGTCATTGGCAAACTTAAGATGGGCCTTGTGCTGGTTTGAGCAGCAGAACCTTCCGCGCTATGCATGATTTCAAAGTAGTGTATTACTCAGAGTAACCTTGGAACTGGTGGTCCCAGCTCTTTTCACCTCATTGACCAGCTCCTCCTGTGTATCTCTTGGCTGATTTCTGAACTTTCTTGGGATCATTGAGACCCCACAAGCTAAGATCTTACATGGAGTGCCAGTCTGAGGGAGATTGACAGTCATGTTTAGCTTCTTCCATTTTCTAATGATTCTTCCAACAGTGGACCTTTTTTCACCAAGCTGCTTGGCAATTTCCCCGTAGCCCTTTCCAGCCTTGTGGAGTATTACGATTTTGTCTCTAGGGTATTTGGACAGCCCTTTAGTTTTGGCCATGTTAGTAGTTGGATTCTTACTGATTTGATGGGGTGGACAGGCTCTTTATGCAGCTAACGACCTCAAACATGCTCCTAATTTAGGATAGTAAATGGAGGGGAGGTGGACATTTTGAAGGCAGACGAACACGACTTTGAGGGTCAGAATTCTAGCTGATAGACAGGTGTTCAACTACTTCTTTGCAGCTATGTTATACGAATAAATAGATAAAAAATCATATTTTGGGATTTTGGGATTTTTTTTTGTAACTTATGTCTCTAACAGTGGACATGCACCTATAGTACTATGATAATTTCAGACCCCTCCATGATTTCTAAGTGGGAAAACTTTCAAAATAGCAGGGTGTTCATATACTTATTTTCCTCATTTCCCAAATAACGTGTTTTACTTGACCATCTCACCACGGAATGCTTCTACTGTGCACCTGATCTGCCAAATGTATGCAATGTGCATCTTTTAATGCAGACTACAGTAGAATTGAAAGCATGGACCACATTAATCGGTTGAGTCTAGATCATGTAAGACTGTGATTTATTCATTAATTTAGTCTCAGTACAGACACAAAGAACATAAATAAATAAAAGTGTCATAAAACTATATGCGGTAAAAAAAACAAAATAAATAAAAAACTATGAACATTTTCACCTGTATCTGTTTGTCAAAACTATTAAAAGATGTTAAAGCTTTACATTTCTCAATTCAAAATCATGTACTGTTAATAATCATTATAAAGCTATAAGAAGACTTATAGATGTACACAAAAAAATAAAATTTTTAGATCTCTGTGAGAACCATCTTGCTCTTGAAGGCCCCCTGCTGGCCAGGAGGTCATAAGTAGGGGCTAACTTTGCTCGTGTCCTGGGGCCTCTCTCCATTCTGGTGTCAGACTCTGCATTCCAGTTGTCTAATGTCTCATTTTAAAGCATGCTTGTCTAATGGACTTTATAAAGACAGGACATTAATGGAACATGAATAGAAAAAGCAGACAGATTCCAAATAAACACTTTGAAAGCCTTGGGGAACTGTTATCTGAAACAGATGGCGCAAACAAAGTATAATGAAAAAAGGAATAATATCTGGTTATACTGAATGCTGTCTGATACTGCATTATCAGATTTATGAAAGCTGTCTTCCTCTGTTAAGGTGTTAGAAAATAGATATTTTCTTAATGTGTGTTTAAAAAGGAAGTAAATGTTATAATGTGAGACCACAGTTGATTCTGTTGAGTAGAATCTTAATTTTTAAGCCTTTTATTCAAGAGTCATTGTACTGTTAGACTAGAGATTAAGATAGGGCTCATGTTCTCACCTTAAACTGTTATTTAGATTGAAATGCAGTAGCAGATAGAAAGCCATCTTTATGCATTACATCTTCCTTATGCCATCGATGTACCATAGTGCCTCCACAGCGTCTCTGTAGACTTGGTATCTCATCTCATTTTGGTTCTGTTCAAAAATAAAATTGATTGCTCCTTCCAACTCTTAAGGGATCTGTATAGAATAGCTGTGTAACCTTCTGGGAGCTGAAGGAGGAGGAGGAGGAAGGGACATCTCAGTCAGTTTCGTTCCAGTACATCTCCTTCACAGCAACTGTGTATATCCCACACTTTCTCACTCAGTTGATCTCTTCCTTTTCCAACCAGGTCCGCAGCACCATTGAGAACAGCTTTGTGGGTTGGGAGCTAGAAGAAGTCATCCTGCTGGACATGTCAGTGGACGATGGCGATTCAAAAATACAGAATCAGATGAAGAAACTGCAGAGTCCTGTCATCCTGCTATACTGCACCAAGGAAGAGGCAACCACTATTTTTGAAGTGGCCCACTCTGTCGGGCTGACAGGTTATGGCTACACCTGGATTGTACCTTCACTGGTGGCCGGTGATGCAGACCATGTTCCATCTGTCTTCCCTATAGGTATGCCAAGAATTATTCATTCATATCAGTACCATGTAATTGGACACAAGGAATGCAACATATGCAGCCAATGTACACTGTCAGGAATCCATTCATTGATTCAGCAAGAAGAGCCTTGTAGAAGTATTCACGCCCCTTGTACCTTCTCATCTTTTTCTAAAGTAACATAACTAAATGTAAATGCAGAAGTGCATTTGTGAGGTGAAAACAAATTGATACCTGGCTCCCATTTTTTTCTTAATTTAAAAAAGAAAATACAATTTAAAAAGCATTGGGTTACTTTTGTATATAGCAGTTTATCAATGTAGTGGCAATTCACAACACGTCATCTCAAGGCACTTTACGGAGACAATTCAATCAGATTATATAGTCAGACTGGTCAAACGTTTTATATCTACGGAACCAACTGATTGTATTGAGTTATTGACTTTCAAGGACATGTAGCGACAAAGGAGAGGAAAAACTAGCTTTTAAAAGAAAAAACATTTTCAGCAGAACCAGGCTCAGGCTCATTTGTCTGAAATAGCCAATAGTAGAATAGAGAGAATGTAGCAGAATGATAAAAAGTGGTCCATATGTCCTCCAGCAGTCTAAGCATATAGCGGCATAACCATAGAGATACCTCAGGATAACCTGATCCACTCTAACTATAAGCTTTAACAAAAAGGAAAGTTTTAAGCCTAGCCTTAAAAGTAGACAAGGTGTCTGCCTCACGGACTAAAACTGGTAGTTGGTTCCACAGGAGAGAAGCCTGATAACTAAAAGATCCGCCTCCCATTCTACTTTTAAAAATTCTAGGAACCACTAGTGAACCTGCAGATTGAGAGTGAAGTGCTCTGTTAGGAACATAAGGAACAATCAGATCTCTGATATAAGATGGAGCTTGGCCATTTAAGGCTTTTTATGTGAGAAGGAGGATTTTAGATTCTATTCTGGATTTAACAGGAAGCCAATGAAGAGAAGCCAGGATAGGAGAGATGTGATCTTTCTTTGATCAGCGATTTGGATCAGCTGAAGGCTTTCAACTACAGTTTGTGGGCTCTGATAGTAAAGAATTACAATAGTCTGGCCTTGAAGTAACAAATGCATGGACTAGTTTCTCAGCATCACCCCTGGACAGGATATTTTTGGAAATGAAAGAAGGAAATTTTAGAAACCTCTTTGATGTGGGATTTAAATGACAGGTCCTGATCAAAAACAACACCAACTTTTTTTTATGTTATTTTATTATCTGAAATCAGTTTAATCCCATCCAAATGAAGTGTAATCAGCTTCTTTTTCAAAGACTCTGGTCCAAAGACTATAATTTCTGTTTTGTCTGCATTCAGGAATAGAAAGTTTAGAGTCAGCCATGTTTTTATGTCTTTTATGCTTGTAATCTATGTACTGGGTTACCTTCATCTGGACTTATAGACAGATATAGCTGAGAAGAAGTCCTCCTGAAATCTGTCAGATAATAAAGATTTAAACCAGTCTAGAGCTGTTCCTTTAAATCCTACAAAATATTCAAGTCTTTCTAAAAGAATATTATGATCAACTGTATCAAATGCAGCACTAAGATCCAACAGGACAAGTACAGATACAAGTCCATTATCTGAGGCCATGAGAATATCTTTACTGCCTTTCACCTGAGCTGTTTTAGTGCTATGATGAGCTCTAAAGCCAAATTGAATCTCTTCAAAAGGTCATTATTGTTTAAGTGCTGACATACTTTTTAAGCAACTATTTTCTGAAGAGTTTTAGATAAGAAAGGAGGATTAGATATAGGTCTAATTGAAAAAGTCATTTAGATTCAGTGAAGGTTTCTTAAGTAAAGTTTTAATTTCAGCTACCTTAAACCTACCTTCTAAAGGACAATTTAACAGAGCTATGGCTCTGTGTGAGTTTGGAAACTATTAAAAAATAAATATCTTATTCTTATTTTCTATATTAATGAATTTAAATATTGTATTTTATTTTTTTTTACAAGGGCTCATTTATACGCTGCAGTGTCAAAGTCTAGGCTGATATTGTGGTTTTATAAGGTATACTAGGTGGATGATTCCTGAATTTCATTATCTCTCATCTATCATAGTAAGAATTTTATTTATTTATAAATTTGTAGTTTAGCTTCTGTATCAAAATGCCTTGACTTTATTTGCTGTGTAAGTCTTTACCTTCTGGGAATTTTTACTAGCTCTCTGGCTGTTTTTTTTTTTTTTGGCATCTTTGCTCCTCAGTCTAATATCGCTCCCCAGCCCCCATGTTTCCTTTTTCTCACCTCATCTTTTGTCCTCTCTCTCCCAGGGCTCATCTCTGTGTCATATGACGAATGGGACTACAACATCGAGGCCAGGGTACGTGACGCAGTGGCTGTCATTGCCACGGCAACCTCGACCATGATGTTGGACCGAGGGCCACACACCCTGCTGAAGTCCAGCTGCCTCGGGACACCTGACAAAAAGGGATCCAGCACTGTCCACTCCAAGGAAATCTTGAAGTGAGTCTGTGTTCACATGGTGGAGTTAACGTGTAAAAACAGCTTGACCTGATTACCAAAGGCCAATACAGAATTATTCTAATTTCTAAAAGAAAAGAAAACAAATTTAGGTTTACAAGCATTTTACTTCAATATCAATTCAGTACTTTGTTTTTACTTAGATTTAATTGCTGAAAATATTATCTTATTCAGTGGTATGCCATGGCTGTTTTTCTATAGGCAAGATATAACAACAGGTACTTAACAGAAAAAAAATTAAATCAATGTTAAATCGCATCATGGGCCAAAGAATCAAAATAAAATTATTTTGTGAGGTTCCTAACATTACTCAGCCCTGGGTTGGATGTACTTATACAGACATTTTGCATTTCTTAAAACATCCTGACAACATGTGGAACAAACAAAGACATGCCCAAAATAAATCCACCTGTGCTGAGCCAGAGGATCCAGCAGACTGTTAATGAAGACACACTCCTTGACCCAAATTAATACCCTTTCTGAGGCTGGCTACAGCTTAGTAATTATAGCGCAGCCTCTGTGAGGGACATACTTAAAAAACAAACGATGTCTTCAAAGGCCATCTCTGCCCAGGGCAACAAGCCATCCCTGTATGGACCTTGAAAAGCAATGGGGAAATATACGACAGTCAAAGGTTGATTTAACGTTCCAGATGACTTTCGACGTAACTTGAAGGGCAAAAAAATCCCACCTTGTATCATTCAAGTAGAATTTTTCCAAATTAAGAGTGTAATGAATAAAATATACACTGGCTTTGATAACTGATCTTCAGATTGTACAAAGTTGTCAAATGAGGATATGGGGATGTGGCAACAGGACTCCCTCACGCTGGCGAGTCCTGGTTTATGTGTTCATCAACAGGAAAACATTGCAGTTAACAACATCCTTCAGAAAAAATACCTCTTTTGGACCATCCCACCTGTTCTCACGTGATTTAAATCTTATTTAATCTGTTTGAGTATGGATGGCAAAGAATAGTCACACAAGAGTTAGACAGACATTAGCTCCAGACTGTAGATGTTTTTCATGGAGCTACATGGAGGAATGTTTCCACAGACACTCACTGAAAACAGTCCAATAAGCCATTTTAAAATTATTCAACAGCACTAATCAATACTGAGTCTTTTTTATGATTATAGCTCTGTTTTAGGTTTTCAAGGCTAAATGTGTTAAAGAAGATGTTTATCTGCATAAAGATTTATTTGATCGGCTAATATTTGGCAACAATTATTTAGTTGTGCTGAAGTTTGGGAAAATCTAATTAGCCAGTTTGTCCTGTCTTCATGGTTGAACAAGCTCCAAGGTCACGATAATGTAGGGTATGGATCAGGCCCAGAAAATTCAGCCCGACTCAAACTCAACTTTATCAAGGCCAACCAAAAAAAACACTTGAATTGTGGGCCTAAGGGCAAGCTAAACCTGTTGTGAATAAAAATTTTTATACTGATTCAGTCCGTACTTTAGTAGTTCTCCACTGCCCTGCAAGGAACGCTCAGTGAAACCGCGCCCAGCAAGTGCACTGCACAGTGAGCACTGACCCATAGCTGGTCCAGAGTGCCAGGCAGGGCCACGTTTATCTGCACACTGCATGCTCTGCTCGTGTCTAGTTACCTGCTGAATTTCACTTCCTCCATTTTCACAAAAGAGTAGACAGCAAGTAAAATACTAGTCCTTGATTTTATAATACGTGTTACTACATCTTAAGGCTTATATCACATGAGACAGAGGAAAATAGTAATCTTAGAGCCTGACCTGAACTTGACCTACACCTGACCCCCCTGTGTTACATCAAAACCCAAACTTCAGGTCAGGCTCAGGTTAGAAAGTTTAGAAATACTCCATGCTAATGAGGTAATGAGAGGTCAAGTGTGCAAGTAGAGGTTTAATATCATGATTTAGTGTTAAAGATTGAAGCTCTATCCTTCCGGTTCTTTTCCCTGAAAAGAGATCACTCGGGACAAACTCTTTAAATACCAATTCATAACTTATATGTATTAAATAACCAGGAGACATGACAACAGATTCTGATACAAATTATAATCTTACTCAGATTAGAGAAGTTGCTTAGAATTTACAGAATGGCAGCTGATCACCTCTCGGGAAGTGGCCCCGATAAACAGTTAAAAAGGCATTTCATACATCTCCAGTCTGCCACATCTTCTTATTTTACATCATACACTTTAGCAGATGATTAGACATTAATGGCTCCAGCCTTATCAAAATATTACACTTCGTTTTTAGCTGAAGGACTCCGCTCTCATTCCAATACCAAATCTTTGCTGTGTACAGAATGAAGATTATAACTGTATATCCAACTGTTTTATATAAGAAATATAAATTTACCTCTCCATCCAATGCTTTCCAGGTCATATGTTTTTATAGTCTATATTAATACATATACTTTTCAGTTGAAAATACTTTTGTTAAAAATATATATATTCTACTATTTTCTCTTCTTCAAACTACAGAAGATCCAAAACAAAAAAAGCTCCAGCATTTAACATTTAGCGATTTCTGCAATTTTTAGTTTCTTTGCTTTTATGGCATGTTTGAGTTAAGTTAAACAGTTGGTTCAGGCGTAAATAATATCACCTCCAGGTTTAGTCATAAATAATTCTTGGATTTTAGTAAGATGTTTATAGCATTATTACTTCTATGAAAACTAATAACATTTTGGATTCTGAATCCTGATATGAATCTGATGGAGAATTTGTGGATGTAGCTAAAGATTAGAGTAAAGGTCAAGAGGCCATGATAAATACAGTAACCTAAATACCAAGGCTTTGAGGTTTGTATTGCAAATAGATATTTTTTTATATGATTACTTAGCAAGATTTGAATAATTCTGACATGATATTTTAAAATAGAACATGAAAAAAAAATGTCTTTCTTTAATTTGATGCTTAAATGTTTTTGTCCTTTTTGCCTCTAGACATGTTTTTTGTCATTTCTTGTCAAACTTTAAAAAAAAAAATCATTTAAATAAAAAAAGGGGTAAATCAAGATCTCCCAGTAGTAATTTTGGGCTTAATTGAATGAGATAAATGCAGGATGTATGTGGCCCAAAAATGTAATTTTTGGTCCTTTGACTCTTTTTTGCTTGTTTTGTCTCTTACTACCTCTCCTTCCTTTTTTCACATCATTTAATGTGATTGTAGTAGTTATGGTGAAGTGCTGCCCTTGCCGGCATGGATTTTTAGCACTTGCTTAATGGACTTTCCCTTCCTTAAGTTATACACTCTTGTTCACTTCGATGAGCTCTTAAGGGTGACTGGTTTTGTCACCAGAAACACATCATTAATAGAATTAAGAGTTTAGTTTAAAAGTTTAGTTTTAACTTTGAAAGGCTCTCTTGAAAACAGGTTGGAATGACTTTTATGTAGGGTTAGGACAGCTTTTAAAGATCCATCACATCTTTTGTCAATTTAACAACAGCTATTAGAGTTCAGACTGATAAAGACATATATATTAATACAAAGGAAGAAATATATGTTAGACTATTGCTTCAATCAAAATCTAGTGTGGCAGAGGTGGTGCGTTAACACATTCTTCTCTTATTGCAGGGGATACACAACTACAGGTTCTTGTCCAGTCGTAAGACGTTAACTAATTACAGATTCAGTTTCAGATTCATGACATGGCATTTATCTAAAATTTGTATACTCTTCAACCGGGCTATTAAATTACCTTACACTTTTGCCCACTGGCCACTGGGGCTATTGGATTTCCAAAGTTACATGCCACTCAGCATTTTCAGCAGCCACAATTTTGTGGTTAGAAAATTATGTTTCATGTAATTAAAACTGAAGTTTACTTAAACTAGATTTACAGTTTTTGAAAATGTGAATAACCATTGTAAATTCTCGGCAAACTACATGAAATGTTTGACACTACCGGCCATTATCAAGTATTCAACTCTGATATTTTTTTCCCTTTGTAAAAAAAAAAAAAAAACAAGACACGGGATTGAATGTGCTGTAATACCTTTACACTTTGTTCTGCCTTTCTGATATCGGTCCTGAACGGACAAATGAGCAAACACTGTTTGCAGGCGGTGCTCATGGGAGATGTAATAACCTTGAGTCACATTTAGATTTACTCATTATTTATGATTACATGTGGGCAAAAACTACAATTAAAATAGTTAATAGAATGCAACCCGCCAAAGTTGGCAGTAGGAGTGACTGTCCTACCTGTCCCAGTTGAAATTTAACAAATTTAACTGTTAAACTAGGTATAGTGCCAATCCCTATCCACCAGTTTATTTCAATAGCAGTTTTTCAAAGCTAAGGGCTGTGCCTCAAGGAAGTTGTCTTTGGCTGCTTCTTAACACAATCTTTACCGACGATCTTCCATCTGTTTTAGATAAAGCAAGCATCTCAATGTTTGCAGGTGGTTCTACTATATATTTAGCAGAAACTAATATTAGTGAGTTAAATACAAAACTACAAAGAGAGCTAGAGTTTGTGGTGGACTGGATAAGGAGCAACAAACTGTTTGTCAATGATCCAAAACTACCTGTTTAGTGGTTGGAACCCCTTTTTCTCTACTTTCCAAACCGAAACTTGAACTCAGCATAGAGAAAAATCATGTTGATCACAGAGAAGAGGCTAAACTTTTGGTAGTGATAATTGATCATTTGTGTACGGACAGACATGTTCACTTTAAACACAATTTAACACTGAAATAAAATGAGGTGTTTATGCATCCATGTTATACATTGACCTTTTAAATTATTAAAGAAAAAAATCTAAAGTGTTTTTTTTAAAAGTAGAGAACAAAAATCGTTCAGTGTAATATATAGACAATTTCCTGATTCACATACTTTATAAATAACCTGAACTGACCTTTTTTTTTTTTTTTTTCTTAATGAGAGCAGTGGGCTTTAGGCTGACCTGCAAGGCTTTAAACCTGGGTTTGAATGGAGACAAAGCCATTCTCAAGCACATATCAAGGTGCTCATTTTGAGCCTGGATCCATATTTATTTTTGATTATGTTCATGGTGGAGAATCATGCTTCACAGCAGCAGGTTGAGCCAAACATACTCATAATGTGCAGGGTCATCTTTGAACACCATTTCACTTTTCTATCACCAGTTCACCAGAACTCCTTTCAGCAGTCCACACTTTCTTTCACTTTTTCTCATCATCTTCTCCTTCTTTCCCATCACCCAGTTTGCCTCAGGTTTACCTGCTGTGTCTAAAAGTAGCTAGCAGCAGCAGCCCTGTTTGACACAGCTCATTGGCTAATTTGTATCACGTGTAGCCTGGTCCCGGAAGCTCTGGAGGGCTTTACCGTACAAGCAGGAAAAACGGTACAAGTGAAGTTAGACACTGTCGTTGGATAACATGTGGTAATTTATAAATATTTTAAATCAAGTTGGGTCTGGATTAGCCAGCAGGTGGGTCCGGATCTGTACTGCAGTCCGCTAATCTGTGAACTCTGGTATAGTGTGTAAAGTGATGTTACAAATGGTATTGTCACATGGGAGATTGGTGGACCCCAGGAAGAATAGCTTTATGCTTATGCTGAAGCTAATGGGGATCCAAATTAAACAACCAAACAAAGAAATAAAGAGCCCTACATCAGGTCTAGAACAGTAGTATGATTTGCTCATACCTGAGAGATTAGAAATAGGAGATAAATGGTGAATGCAGCATTTTCTCCTAAACAAACTCTCTTACAAATGATTTAGTAACAAATGTTCCTGCGAATGCTTTTAGCAAAAGCCCATTGTTCCCAAAACATTTGCAGTATTTAGCATTAAAGTACATAATTGGAAACACATAATTCAAAGATTTTTCACAGAATATGTGTCATTGTTTCACATTAAGGACCTGTCTAACATTTATTTTTTTGTATGTCAAAAAACTTTGCAAGATAAGAAACAGAGTGACTTCCATACGTTTCTGACTCTAAGCGCAGATTTCCACCTTATAAACTTAAATTTTTGTTGATTTCTGATTATATGTCAGATTCCCCTACATCTTTGCTTCCTGTGCTTGAACACAATCATTACTGAATATAAAGGCTTACTTTGCAAGCTGCACCTCCGTTTTTTAGCTGTTCAACAAACAACCATAAAGTTAAAATAAAAATAAAAAGTATATGAAACAAAAAATAAAAAAGACAGAAGGTTAAACTGTTAAGTTTGATAGAGCTAAAAGTGAGAATTGAGTATGACTCAGACTTCATCACACCATTGATATCCAGGTTCTCTTATCAAACTTGGAAAATCCAGGATGTTTCTTAGTTTGAACAGCATGGCTAATCATGTGTATTGGACCTTCTACCATTCCAGTAGTTTCTTGTTTTTATATTTATTTTGAAGAGATTGCTTTAAATAAATAAAATCTTGACCAGATGTAAAACATAACACTGTTTTTACATATCATTCAGTGTTGTCGCATATACAGCGCTCTTCATAATTTTGATAGTGCTGATCATTTTCTATCCTTGGCTGGGGGTAGTTACTATCAGTTTCACTAAAATGGTGGTGATTTATTTCCTGAGCCAATAAAAGCCTAAAACTGAAAGCAAACACAGATGTTGGTTTATAACACGATCTCCTCTTATCTTTATCCTAACCCACAGGGATCTTTAGATGAAAACATAATTTTCCTGTTACACTGAACCTCCTTGGTGAGCTTTTTGGCACTTTGCTTAGCGAGAAATCCGTATTCAATGATTAATCCTCATTTAACTTCTTAGAGCATGCTTGCACTGTTCAAATTGATCCGTGATTTCACAGCTAATTGACTGCCCAGGGACAACTGGATTAACGGGAAAAAAGAGGCAAAGAACAACACAAAGAAAATGCGTGAAAACTATCTCAAAGACATACTGGATATGCTGCTTTAACTCAGTGTCTTAAAAAAAGCATTCACTTTTACAACCATACAACCATACATGTATTTTAATGGGGTTTTATGTTGCACAAAGTAAGTGGGTATTTCTAAAGCGAAAGGAAAATTTAATGCATTTTTAAAAATATGAAAATTAACAACTGTGACCTGCGTTTGAGTTTGGCCCTAGTTTCTGTGATGTCACCCCTAAATAAAACTTGTGATATTATGGAGCACAGCAAACGAGCAATGAATACTAAACCCCACCGAGTACCGCTTACCTGTTCCCTGTAAATTTAAAAGCGTTTGAAACAACTTCCAACCTGCCAAAACATAGTCATTCACCTGAATTGACAGGCCAGTCAAGGGAAGCAATAATCAGAGAAGCAGCCAAAACATTTATACACTGCTTAAAAGATAAAGGGGACACTCAGATAACACTTTCTAGATCTGAATTAATGAAATATTGTTATTGAATAATTTGGCATGTATAAAGTTGAATGTATTGACAACCAAATCACACAAAATTAAAATATAATCTATTAACCAATGGAGGCCTGGATTTAGAGCCACACACAAAATTAAACACACTACAGGCTGATCCAACATTGACGTAATGTCACAATGAGGCTCAGTATTGTGTGTGGGCTCACATGCCTGTATGACTTTTCTACAACACCCCTGATATGGAAGTGGATAGTCTCTTGAGGGATCTCCTCCCAGACCTAGACTAAAGCATCCGCCAACTCCTGGACAGTCTGTGTTGCAATGTGACTTTGGTGGATGGATCAAGACATGAGGGACCAGATGTGCTCAATCGGATTTAGGGCTGAGAAATTGCCAGACCAGTCCATAGTCTCAATGCCTTCATCTTACAGGAACTGCTGATACACTCCTGCCACATGAGGTCAAACTTTGTCTTCCATTAGGAGGAACCCAGGGCCAACCACACCAGCGTAGGGTCTCAAAAAAGGGTCTGAGGATCTCCTCTCTGTACATAATGGCAGTCATACCACTTCTGGGGACCACATTGAGGACTGTTCTGCCCTCCAAAGTAATGTCACCCGGCAAGAAAACTAACTCACTGCCGGTCATACTGAAGGATGTTGCAGGCAGCAGATCACTCTCCATGGTGTCTCCAGACTCTAAGGTCTGTTACATGTGCTCAGCGTGAACTTGTTTTTATCTGTGTAGCACACATGCCACCAGTGGTGAACTTGCCAATCCTGGTGTTCTCTGGCAAATGCCAAGCGTCCTGCATGGTGCTGGGCTGTGAACAAAACCCATCTGTGGATGTCGGGCCCTTATACAATCCTGATGGAGTCAGTTTCTAGTGGTTTGTGCAGACACATGCACTTTTGTTGCCTGCTGGAGATCATTTTGCAGTGCTCTGGCAGTGCTCCTCCTCATCCTCCTTGCACAAAGTCAGAGATAGCGATCCTGCTGTTGGATTGTTCCCCTCTTACGGCCTCCTCCATGACTTCTGGTGTACTGACCTGTTCCTTGGTTTGACTCAAGCCTCTGGACACTACGCTGATAGAAACAGCAAACCTTCTTTCCACAGCTTGCACTGATCTATCACCCTTGATTAACTATACTACCTGAGCCAGTTGTGGGGGTTGTAGAGTCTGTCTCATTCTACCACAAGTGTAAAAGCACCACCAACATTCAAAAGTGAGCAAAACATTAGCCAGAAAGCTTAGGTACTGAAAAGGGGTCTAGGGTCCCCACCTCAACTGCGTCCTCTTAATGTGAAGGAGCAGCGGCTCTACTCTGAGTCCATCCGGATGACTGAGCTCCTCACCCTATCGCTAAGGGAGAACCCAGACACACTATGGAGAAAACTCATTTTATGCACTTGTGTCCGGGATCTGGTTCTTTCTGTCATGACCCAAAGCTCATGAACATAGATGAGAGTAAGAGCATAGATTGACCGGTAAATCGAGAGTTTTACTTTTTGGCTCAGCTCTCTCTTCACCACAACAGACCGGTACAGTGCACGCTTCACAGCAGACGCCGCACCCATCCGCCTATCGATCTGCCGCTCCATCCCCAACCTGGAAAAGGTACTCTACCCTTTGCCGGCTCAATACCATGGTCTCAGATTTGGAGGCACTGATCCTCATTTCGGCTGCTTTACACTCGGCTGCAAACCGCTCGAGTGAGGACTGTAGATCACGCCCTGATGAAGCCAATAGAACCACATCATCAGCGAATAACAGAGACACAATCCTAAGGCCACCAAAACAGATCCCCCCCAACACCTTGGCTTTGCCAAATGTTGTCTATAAAAGTTATGAACAGAATCGGTGACAAAGGGCAACCTTGGGGTCCAACCCTCACCGGAAAGGAGTCCAACTTACTGCCGGCAATGCGGACCAGGCTCTGACACAGGTCATACAGAGACCTAACAGCCCTTATTAAAGGGTCCCGTACTCCATACTCCCGGAGTACCCCCCACAGGACCCCTGAAGGACATGGTTGAATGCTTTCTCCAGATCCACAAAACACATGTAGACTGGTTGGGCAAACTCCATTGCACCCTCCAGGATACTGCTGAGGGTATAGAGCTGATCCAGAGTTCCACGGCCAGGGCAAAAACCCCACTGCTCCTCCTGAATCCGAGAATCGACTATCTGATGGACTCTTCTTTCCAGAACCCCAGATAGACCTTACCAGGAAGGCTTAAGAATGTGATCCCTCTGTAATTGGAACACACCCTCCGGTCCCCTTTTTTAAATAGAGGGACCACCAACCCAGTCTGCCAATCCAGGGGAACTGCCCCTGATGTCAATGCAATATTGCAGAGTCACGTTAACCAACACAGCCTCACAACATCCAGAGCCTTAAGGTACTCAGGGCGAATCCCATCCACCCCTGGGGCCTTGCCATGGAGGACTTTTTTACCCAACTCAGTGTCCTTAGCACCAGAGTTTGGGGAACCCGACCCTGATCCCCAAGGCTTTGCTACCTCAATGGAAGATGTGTTGGTAGTATTAAGGAGGTCTTCGAATTACTCCGCCAACTGACATATGACATTCCAAGTCGAGGTCAGCAGCACACCACCCCCACTGTAAATAGTGTTGGTACTGCACTGCTTCCCCCTCCTAAGACACAGGATAGTGGATCAGAATCGCTTCAACGCCATATGGAAGTCTTTCTCAGGAGGGGCACTCTGCAGTACCCCCCTAAGGACTCCAAAGATGGTGGGTAATGCTGTTTGGTGCATAAGCACACACAACAGTCAAAACCCATCCCCCCACACATATGCAGAGGGAGGCAACCCTCTCGTTCACTGGGGCTAACCCCAACGTACAGTCTCCAAGATAAGGGGCAACAAGTATGCCCACTCCTGCTTGGTGCCTCTCACCAGGGGCAACTCCAGAGTGGAGGAATGTCCGGCCCCTCTCAAGGAGACAGGTTTCAGAGCCAGAGCAATGCTTCGAGGTAAGTCCAACTATCTCCAGTCGGAAACTTTCAACCTTGCACACTAACTCAGGCTCCTTCCGCACCAGAGAGGTGACATTCTTTGTCCCAACAGCCAGCTTCTTTAGCCGAGGACCAGAATGCCAAGGTCCCCACCCTTGTCTGCCACCCATCACACATAGCACCTGACCCCTTTGGCCCCCTCCTGCAGGTGGTGAGTCCATTGGAAAGGGGACCTATGTTTCCTCTTCGGGCTGTACCCGGCCGAGTTCCATGGGTAAAAGCCCGGCTACCGGGCACTTGCCAGTGTGCCCCACCTCCGGGCCTGGCTCCAGAGTGGGGCCCAGGAGACCTGCGTCCAGGAGAGGGAATACTAGGTCCAATTATCTTACTCATCATAAGAGGTCTTTAGGCTGCTCTTTTTCTGGTCCCTCACTTAGGACCTGTCTGCCTTGGGTGACCCTATCAGGAGGTATAAAGCCCCCAGACCGCATAGCTCCTAAGGTCATTGGGACACTCAAAGCCCTCCACCATGATAAGTTGGCAGCCCAGGAAGGGGAGGCTGTAAAGTTTTGCTATAAAATATGTTTTAGTCATCATCAGTTATATTATATGCTCACTGCATTTATTTGATGTATCCCCCCCCCCCTTTTTTTTGTTTGTTTGTGTCAGTGTCAGGTTCAGTTTGAGGAATGAAAGGAAAGGGGGAAATTATGCAACCTTCTATGGCACAGCATCTCTAATGTACAGGTGGAGGTTGATGTATTACTGCAACTTTTGCCCTTGTTTTTGTACATAATATCAGGAGCACTTATGAATGCCATTTAGGATTCAACCACCAACAGCATTGAGACAACAACGGGACTACAGCCATGAATATTTCAGGCCCCAAGGGACACTTTCAGACACACGGTTGGCTCTCAATCATCCTTCTGGCACGCACTTGGGATGCAGCATGCTGTTTGTGTGTCTGTGTTGACCTAAGAGCAGTGTGTACGAGTATGTGTTCTCTAACTAGCCATTCCATTTTCCTTCTCTCTGCTGAGAGGAGGAGGAGAATATGGATCGAATGATCTTGATGCCGTCACTAGGGGATAGTAATGCTCTTACAAACACACACAGACACCTGTGCTGCACACTCACCTAATTTCGTTCCATTCCTTGAACAACTAACTCCAGAGACAAAAGCAATAATAAGGCCATATGTCTCTGCAAGTTCCTGTATGGCTACAGGCCACCATGGACTGCGTTCGTGCTGCATTAGCATGACATCTTAAAAGCGCTGATGGACAGGGACGGGAGACCCAAGTGAGTCACCTCGATTTGTTCAGGGGCGGTTCACCCACTTCACTCATAGAAATATGCAAAAATAAATGTACACTCAACAGAAATAACAAAAACAGTAAGCATCCAGCACATTGATCTCCAGAGGACATACATTGTTTCCTGTTAGGTAAAACAAAAATAAGGAGCTTCACATTGTTTTAAATAAGGCAGCACTTTAGCTAATGTGAATCCTGCTGTTCTATTAACACCAAGAAAAATGGGGAGAAAGCTGTGGACAGGGTTGAAACTGGTTTAGGTTATAAAGCAGCATGCTAGATTAGAACATCTCACAGAGAAACATTACCCCGACCAAGACAAATGGTGTTGGCAGCACCCTCCAATATTTGATTTCGAAATTAAGCCTCACCTCCCAGCAGGGCAGCGGACCTAAACATACAGTTCCCAGCCATCTGGGAATTTATATTTTGTGATACTTTAAGATGTTTTTTGCTCTCCCAATTAGGCGTGGTAAATATCTTATTTAAGCAGATGGTATTTGGGCTGTTATATATTGTTTATGAACACACAACCTACTAGCTGTGTGTTAGAACAATAAATGAAAGAGCTATTCGAACTCAAATCATGGTCACATGGTCAAAACAGATAATTCTGCACATACATGGAATAAATTCACCACAACTTCTGTTCAGAATAAGAGTTTATTTTAAAAAAATAATTCAGCTCCAGGTCACACATACCTGTATTTCAGTTTAAAACTCTTAACTAAAACTAGTGAAACTCAACTAAACTAAACTACTATGTACAAAGAGGAAGGGGAAACATGGTTGAAAACCATATTACAGTTTAAGATGGATCTAGTGTTTGAAAACCAAAGTTTATCTGTAAAAATTGGGGATATGACCAACTTAGTTTTTCACTAATTTAGAGAAATTGGAATGTTTTCAGACCAACTCACAATGCAAATCCATGAGGTGAATAAAGCATTATTTGGCTAAATAATCCTTTATTAAATTATTTTCTTAAACCGGAACCAATAACCTTTAGTCAAATGATTCTTTACCCTATTTGAAATAGCTAGCAGCCAATAGACATGAAGATTCCATTAAATGACTTTTGGTCATACTTGGTAATCAAAATGTAATGAGCATATGAGGAGCACATGAACACTAATGTTATATCAGTGTTTAAAAACTTGTGAAATAAAGCTTGTCCAAGCTTCAACAACAGCTAAAAACATGTTTCTGTATAGCATAGCGTAGCATGCAGTCCATCCTGTTAGCTTTGTCTTTACTCATCAGTAAAAACATGAAATGATCAAAATCATCAAGAGGCATACTGTATTGTTTGTTCTGTACCTAATTGCACCAGACCTGCAAACCTCTGTTCATGTCCATGTGGTAGGCTTGATTTTTCATCCAGCAGCAGCTTTGCAGGCAGGCTTACAGCAAGGCAGGCTTTCTTGTCCATGTGGCTCACACCAAGGGTTCCTTAGGAGACTTTCTCCGACAGTCTTGCTCTGTAAGTTCTGCAACTCAAGAGAAATGTGTTGCAAAAAGTCTGTTTTGCAGCAGTTTAGTTCTGATAAGTCTCCATCATGACTTGATAATTCTGGAGATCTGGGCATTTTTGGGCCTGGATCTCCATAATGGCTTCTTCCTACGTGAACCCCCTGGCAACTTCATGGGAGAGAGAGTAAAATCCTGTGTGTTGTGGTCTTTACTGGCCTTAACAGAGGGGTGGCAGGTCACACCTCAGTGGGAGTTCCTGTGGTGGCAGTTAGTTGGAAAAGGGGTGGTGGTGGTGGCAGAGGTCTTACAGCTGTTCATGGGTCAAAACTGCCTTTTCTTCTCTGGTCATCATGTCAAGATGAAACATAGACACTGGTTCTCAGTGTCCAAAATCATGATCATGGCACATGAAATAACAACAGTAAATCATTTTAGAATAGTTGTAATTGTATGAGGGTGGTAAGGTTCAAGGAGCATGAATCCTGCGGCAATACCTGTTTCCAACATTACTGTCTACATATATAGCTGTTTGTAAAGCAGCTTAAAAAGAAAAACATCAAACACATACACTGCTGACATCTTTTCTTGTTGAATGTCACCTTTAAAGTGGTGTTTTTTTGCCGGCAGGTAAGAAACTTTATTGCATTCCTTAATCGGCCCAATGAAAGTGTCTGTCTTATAAATTCTGTGCTTATTAGAAGACGAGCAAGCCATTCCAGGGTGCTTCTGGGTATCGAGAGCTCCCATATCTCCTCCAGAATTACTTCCAGAATCTCTGTTGGATGTATATTTAGCAAGGCTATCAATAGATGCATTGCTTTTTCCCTAAGCTATTACATTTTTTCACTTTTTTGTATTAGATCTCTTTGTTTAACCTGTGTGATTTTCGTTTTGGCTACATGTGGTAAGACAGGCAATTGTCTGTTTTCCCCATTTTGAAGCAAATACAGAGTTGATTTATTTTTTCTTTTTTTTTTATCATAAACATTTGGCATGAACTCTCCTGTCTTTTCCTATTCTAGTTCCTGTGGCAGACTTACTCTAAATTGCTTCTATAACTGCAGCACTGCTTGACCCAGCCATGGTTTTCTATGATCATATGTAAGCTTAATGAAGTTTTTCATCAGCAGATCTGTTATTCTAATCTTTTTTTTTTGTTTTATGACCAAAAATAAAGGACGAGTTTTTCTTATGCCCTCTTATTGGATGGTGCACTTTATGTAAGCAAACTTATTTAAAATTTGCATTGCAAAAGTATTGACAACCTTTAAACGTTTGTCTTATTACAACCACAAACTTCAATATGTTTTGCTGGGATTTTATGTGACCATCAAAAAGCAATGTATGACTGTAAGGAGAAAAGAACATTTTTTAAAACCCTTTCACAAATTTTTTTTCGAAGGAAATAAAAAAGTTGCACAACTATATTGACCTGTAAATAAATACTTTGCTTAAATTGTTCTTGCTGTGTTCTTGGGTTAATGTCTACAGCAGCTTTGCAGCCAGAGACTAAAATGTTACTGTTGGTCAAACTTGAGCAGGTCAAGCAGCTTCAGTGTTCAGACATAACAGGTTGGTTGTGGGCCAGAGCACCATCTTCAAAACGTTAGTTGTGTTAACTTAGTTTCTTTGCTGTGTTTCCTGATGCTGTTTGTCCACCGGTGATTTTAGACAAATTTTCTTAGTGTTCAAGAAACAGATTTTTATTGACTTTAAACGTAGGTGGACTAGTTGGGGAGTTCAGAGGTGCATCATACTTCAACAATGGTGTCAGAATAAAGGGGCTTTATTCAAGCCCATGCAAGTTTTTGAGCCATAAATTTAGTTCTTTTAACTAACACTGATGCCCCGTTATAGTCTCTCATCATAGTTCCAAATAGGATACACTGAAGTTGTGCTTGTAATAATGGCAAAATGTGGAAAGGTGTGATCCATTTAAACAGTGCTGAATGTCTCCGCAATTCATATTTCAGATCAAACAAAGAGCTATATCTGTTCAGCTCAGATTGTAGATGAAATATTAGTTTTATTCAGTAAGAAAACAAATAAAATGAGATTTAAGAAGCAAAGGAATTTAACCCGAAAATGGTGTCTTTTTCCTGAAGTGTCCCGTCTAATTAACCTGAGTTTCCCCACTCACCCTCCCCAGGGACACAATCAGGAACCACTTAAGTTAACAACAGCTTTCTGCTAAACTGAGACAGTTTTTAGAGTTGCTGGATAACATTAAAGCAATAAATAACCTTTTAAACCTTTTTAACATTTCCCTACAAAGTGATTTTTAATGCCAGAGTGGAGACCAACTAATAAGGGCTGACATTACTTGAGGCTTACGCAAATTCTGTGATGCAACTATAATTATACCTCATAGCTTTGATTCAGCAAGATATGTTACAACGTGGTTAGTATGCAGATAAAGAGCTACTGCTGGTGAAATGGTTTCGGAATTTAAATCAGAAAAAAAAATATTTTGCGAATAAAACCCTGATCTCCTTGTAGCCTTTAGCTTGATAAAAATAGACAGTGATTATTCCCCTTCTCTCCAGTCTTGATCCCATCAGGGCTCCCAGAGCCTTGGTTCAAGTTTTAGCATTTCAGACAGTGCAAGTCTAAAACATCCAATATTTTATCAGCCTTTTCCTTTTACACCATGACTTCCTTAAAGTCATGATTCATTTAATAAAAGAACTCATGCTTCATAGGTCATTTCTATATATCCTTGATGATCAAACCTTGTTTTATCAAGGCTAACTATGGGATGTCAGAAATTGATTAGATCTTTTCCTTTTCTTGTGTAATGATTGAAATTATTTTTTTCAGCTTTTTAACAACCAGGGTTGGTTGTAAATTTTGGCCTGCTCTCACTAGTTTTACTTTCTAATCTGTCAAGACTAAATTGAATCAGCTTCCTGGTTTCTAAGTTTTTATATTTGCAATATATACAATTAATTGTACACAGCAGGCAGCTTTATGGACCTTGCTTGCAAAAATATGAATAAAACAAGCATTTTATGTGTATTAAACACAACAGACTATCCACTGTAAAAGGTCCAGTTTTGATACTTGTGGTGAGTTCACAGTCACGATTGAAAGAACAGAATGAGGAATCCTGCTTCCAATATGGTGACTGCCAAGAAATATACTGTAGTCTTTATGGAAGACATATCAATCCTGTAAGGCTTGAAATGTGAAATAATGTTAATAACGATAAAACATTTTGGAAGTAGAGTCTTCAATTAACATTTTGTCAAATAAAAAGGAAAAAGATTAATGTTTTAATTTGCACATACTGTAGAAGTCTTAATGTGTATGATTTGTGCTACATGAGGGATTTCCACCATAGTTGATATACAGCAGGTTTATGTATCAAATATGTATCAAATATCATATGAGACTCTTGTTACAGTTATTTTGTTCTTTTCACATTCAAACACCACTTTTAATCTGTTTAGTTCAGAGCTCTGGACACTACAAGTTTACAGAAAGATTACCAAAATGTTGTTGCATGAGAGACCTATTCTCTATACCTTTCTTGCACAGTGTCTTGCTTTAGTTCTTAAACCTTTTAGGAATTTTGTCATTTTAAAATCACCAGCTTCAGCATATTTGACAGTGTATTACTTTCATGATATGAAAATATAATGTGTCTCAGTTTGAAAGCAGTTTATAAAGCCAAAATCAGTATATGAAGTTTTTCAGAAGGTCATTATCCCTGACTCTTACTCTCATGTTCATATCCAAAATGAGAGCTTTCTCCGATCCTTGCTCAGTCACTGGCTCTCTTCAGGCTCCACAGGTAGCTGTCTGATGTGTCCTACTCTACAGGGGTCCTCATGGGCCTAGATCACATGGAGCTCCTGTGGACTCACTTATTAAAGGCTGCAGCTCAAAGGGGCTCAGTGCCTTACATCTTTCCTGTGTGGTCCCCATCACCCTGTGTGTGGGTGTGTGTGCGGGCACTGTCAGTGTGGAGCTGTAAGCAATGGGTGACTCAATAAATAAGCAATAGAATTATGTTTTAGTCTAGAACTGTACTACATCTGCTTTTAAAATTCAGCATGGTGCCAGACGGTGAAAAAGAAGATCCTAACCAATAATGATTATGGAGCTTTGTTTACGTCTAAACGCAACCTGCAAATTATTTCAAGTGCCCTGCTTGGTGTCTAGATGTTTGCCTGGGTACAGATTTATCCAAAAATATATCTTCACATGCAGCAGTACTTTCTGCACAACTTTATATTTAAAAAACAAAAAAAAACACTCACTTATGCCCCATTTTTACAAGCTGCACTTGGGCCAAATCTTCTCCACCCTACTCAGTTTGCAGGCGTTTCCATTGCTGTTTTTTCATGGGATTTTTTCAGTCCTGCTCATCTCTTTTTTGTTGCTACTTCTGAGCAGGGTGGAAGAAAATCAGCACTGGTAGTGAAAAAGCAGTAATGAAAACGTATGAAATTTAAAGGATTGGAGTAGAGCCAGGCAGGTGGAGACGGTGGTAAAGTGGTATTAGATTTGCTTCGTTTAATGTTCTGTATACATGTATTTGCAGTATATTTACATTGTTTTACTAAATGTGGTTGTTGCTGGTTATTTTTTTAACATGTTAATAATGCATCTAATAGTTTTAATTAGTGATCCTTTATAAGGTGATTTCCAGATCAATGGGTAACTCTCATATAAATGTATATTTGATATACATGACCACAATGTTGCCCGTAAATATTGCTTAAGTTTCTCTGATAACGAGCTTCATGATGTTTCTGACTTGCTATGAATGTTACAAGTGGTCAAGAGAGAAACTTGGATGCACATCCAGATTTATTTAGCCAGTTATTTAAACCTTTCTCTTATTATGTTCCGTTAGGCTTATTCTCATTGATGATGGGTGAGTCTGTTTAACCCTGATAATACCTGCCTGTTACATGTCAACACTAATGTTTCCCAAGTAGTTTATCTAATTAGAAAACAGTTTCTCATTCAGGCTAAAAAGTCATCCTTATTATGTTTGTATATAAAGATTTAGGAATGGAATGAGAGCAGTGTCATTGATCTAAAAATATAGTGTAATACATTGATAAGGCTGGAATCAGATTAATCATGATTATTCGATTATTGAAATAATCGTCAGATAATTCAGTAATCAATTAATGTTTAACTGCAGTATAGAGACCCTAAAACATGCATTAAGCTGACAGAAAAACTCACTTAGAGCATTAATTGAACCAAAATAGTAAAAAAAAAAATTTAATATTAAGCATTTAAGAAAAAAAATACTCTTCAAGTACCACAGTTTTAGTTTCACCTGGTTTATTTTTGCAAAAAGTCTTCTTTAAGGAACGTTTTGCTATATGATTATTAATTGATTAATCAAACAGATTGATTGATTTTCTAAATAATCGTTACAGCCGGACTGCACGTAGTAGGTTTTACCACAGACATATGGACGTCAGATGTTAGTCCGGTTAGCATGTTGAGCTTAACAGCTCAGTGGTTGGATCAAGATTTTAACATGCAAAAAGCAAAACTGTTCGCACAAGGCCTACTAGGCCTCATGCATTTATTCATTCTTTGTTAGAGAATCTGACATACATGTGCTAGTACATTTAATTTCAGATTTGAAAATATTTGACTTTGCTCCACAAATTAATTTGCAGATTATGAAAATTCTTTTAAGATGCCTTTTTTTTTCTTTGACTTTTGCTTAAATTTTTTTACTATATTGCATATAATCTTATATTTGAGAAATACTGGAATTCACAAAAACCTCTTCAGTTAAACCATAGATTTGTTCAATAATCAATTTTCAAGGGATGCTCCTTGTGTTTGAATTTAATTGTAATTTGCTGCTGTTAATTAAAGCAAAAGACCACTGTTTTGTGTGATGAAACAGAAAAAAAAGAAAGACATTTGAAGAGCCAAAACCTCTTGTTTTCTGTTGCAGATAAAGCAGAGCTGCTAAACAGCTGTATCCACCCCAATCCCCAGATTATGCATAGATTATATTAAATATGAACTTATCGGTATTGGAATCGGTATCGGTCATGAAAAGCAGAAAATTATCTGTTATCCGTATTGGTTGAAATTGTTATTATTGTATATCACAAAAAAAATGTATACAATATGTATGATTGTACAACCACAAACTCCCAGAGGAGCTAAAAATAGAAAGTGGACAGATAAACATTAGCATCTCAGACAGCGTGTTAATGATAAGATGAAGAACCTGTGGAACAAATAGCATGTTTGTTCAAACGTATTTCACCAAGAATTCACAGCAACCTGGTATTTACTGCGTTTTCTCTGCAATTCATTGTTTTCTAATCTTTGTCCGGCTTCTGTACCACATGAAGCAGATATTTTCTCTCTTTGCACATTGGTCTTCTGCAAACTATGAGTCATCTAACCAAAACTGATACAGTATGGTGGTGTGTATGCATCCACACACTACCTTAGAGTCACATGCAGTGCAGACTTACAGCATATTTTTACATTGCTGCATTGCAGCGACAGTTTATGATCCTACCCAGCTCCACTTTGATCTTTAAGAGCAAAAAAATGCATGTTGAAAACTGTAACACAACAAAAGCAGCAATAGATTAAATACTACTAAAAGAGAATCATTTCTATATGATTCATCAAATCTGTATAATAATAAAACAAAACAAATCTAGTGCTGTGTTGGGGAACAGTTGGAGAGCAGTTCACATGGTTAAGCTGTGATGGAGCCACATGAGGTTCTATTAGAGGCTAATCCAAGTTGTTTTAACATTTACTTTCCCTCTAGTAAAGTCAGAGGAGAGCTCTGACATGTGATGGAAGCTCTAACGGCACATAAAAGCTAAATCCAGGGTAAAGGGCTGCAAAGCGATAAACAGAGCGGTGTCATCTACTCTGCATTCACAGCTTGCATCAGCCTTTCTAAAGGCACAGGTTAATACGCTGCAAAATGAGCCCTATTGAAGTGGTACTGGATAGGCTGCACGTAGGTTAGATGGCCAGTTTGATCTGAGAGTGGAAGTTGGTAAACACTCAGATCTAGAATTAGGAAAAATACTCCTCTGAAGCTCTCCTTTTCTGTCTCCCTGTCTTGGGTGAGATTTTTGTTCCCATGGCAACACAGCTGATTGCATAAAAATTGCTGTGGTTGTGGGTGCCATGGCAACACATTAAATGACATTATACAGCGTTCAGAACCTTCCCATGTCCTTATGTTGTTGGGTTGTTTTTTTTTTTAGCCCCTACAGACGTATGGCCACACCGTTCATATGGGCATGGAGGCTCGCAGTGGCAACAAGTTGGTCCTCTGGAGCCATCGCCTGCACCGCACTGATCGCTTTTGTCACCTTTTCAAAACTGAGATTATTCCTAGCAGGATAATCCTATGTTACGCACGCATTACAGCACTTGGAATGCTGCTAGCCAGGCTGCATACAGCAATAGGCATTTCATGGAGGCTTGGGTTGTATTATTGACTTGCTAAAAGCATTTAGCCCACTAGGGTCTGTGTGTGTTTAAGAGGGCGAGTTGCGCTATAAATAAATGCAAGACACAAAAGGATAGAGGCTCTAACTGATTTAGTAGAATGTAGCTGTGATAAAATCTATGGCAGATTTGAGCCCCATTGTTTGTCTAGAATTCCTTGCAAATATATTTACTGTCTTTGTTAGACATGATGATGATGGTAAAAATTGAAAGGTCTGCATGCACAGGCAGCACATTGGTCCTTACTGCTTGCATTCAAGATATTTATTTCTCCGGTGGATTGTTTCAGAAGCGCAGGATCTCCATGGTGATGGCAGCCCACAGATCAGAAGGAGAAATGGGAGAGAAGGAGGCGGCTGAGAGAGAAAGCCATGATTCCAGCTTATCTGCCACTGTTCCACACTTGTTGACACATATACTGATATGAATTCACTAGGCGGTTAATACACTCTCTCTCCCTGTTTCTGTGCTTCTACCTCTCAGTTCTGGTTGCTCGTCATTCTGCCTTCACTCCCACCACTACTCCTTCTGCTCCTCCTCAGTCTATCAGGTGGCTTATGCTTCAAACTGGGTCACCTTTGTAATAGTCCTCATCCTATGCTTTGAATGCAGAAAATGGCAAGGCTACTTCTTCTTATAATTAAAAGAACAAGAAGACATAAGAAGCTAAAGGCTAAACTGTATCAGATTTTTTAGTGCCATCCATAACCCTACACCTACCCTCATCTCCCTGAAACTAAATCCGAAGTAGTGCTCAAATCCTCCTTTAAGAAGGTTGATATGTCAGCAGTGAGTACAAACCTTGTAATTTAGCATACCACGCCAACAGTTTTTGAGCCAGCTATAGTAATCAGTTAACAATGTAAGAATTGTTGCAATATTTTCATGCACAATGAAATAGAACCATTTAAACATGACTAAAGTTATTGGCATATTGAAAATAGTTCCAAGCTAAAATAAATCTGTACAAAACTGCATCTAATTACCAGATAAAATTGGGCATAAGGCACAGAAATAAAATATATCACCCTCACCAGAGATGCTGATTATTTATAACCAAAATCCATTCTTCTGTCTTGGTGCAGGAAGTCTTAATATATCCACTTAGTATCAGCCATTGAGGCCAGAAAAACTATGAACAAAACCAAATCTAAAATGCAGATTGTCACTAACTTAACTTGGCTGTAAATGTGTTGCTCTAACTGCTAGTTTTAAAAGCTCTGCTTTTACAGACAGGGCTCAGAAAATGCTGATATAAGGGTTGGCCTGCTAGCTGATCCAGTGGGGCAAATCTGAAACCTGATTGAAGAAAACTTTCCTCACTAACATTGTAAAGGTAACATTGATTCTGAAGGCCCAAGGCAGCTTTGATTGATATAGCAACACAATAAGGCTGAAATCTGATCGGACAAAAAAAGAATAGAGACCACATAGATGTAATGGAAGCAGTGCAGCCAAGAAAAATGCTAAAACATTAAGAGGATTGATTGTTTGGAATAAAATAATAAAGTTGGAAAGAAGAAAATTAAAGTCTAGGTTGTTAATGTAGGTTAGTGTTTCTGATTGATTTTAGGCCAGCAGTGAAGGCCTTGAAGGCCCTGACTCCCCACCACTGCTGTAACAATCACATTATTTTAACTGAGAAATGTGTTCAAACAGTTCAAGAGAAATAGACGTAGCCTTAGACAAACTTTATTGTCATTTTGTTCACACAGGGTGTATACAAAACTAAATTTCCTTCAGTACAGCTCTCAAGACATTTCCATTTTCTTAAAGTGCAGCAGTGATAAAATGTAAACATGGGGATTCAAATGTAAACATGAGGGGCCCCACTAACATGGTTGCTGGGATCCACTGAGTCTTCTCATCTGGGCTTCAGCACCTTGTATAGCTTTTGGGGAAACTGCCTCAGTAGTATTGATTTACTGACATGGATGAAGAGGAGACCAATATCAATAGGCAAACCTCACCTCAACATGGGCCACTGAGGTACTATCCTGATGTTTTTTTGGGGGGGGGAGGGGAAGACCTGCTGGTCGAGGTGGCCTTGGCTGGTGGCCTCCTCCTCCTCCAGCCCCCTCCACCTCCTGAGGAAGCCGAGGTCCTTTGGAGTGAGCAGACCTCTGCTTAAAACCTTCTATGACTCTGTGTTGGCATCAGCTCTCCTCTATGCTATTGTCTGCTGGGCCCCTGGCAGCGCAGAGCGGGACATAAAGAGACTGAACAAACTGGTGAGAAAGACCGTTTTTGTCCTAGGCTGTGCTCTGGACTCAGTGGAGGAAGTGGCTGGGAGGAGAATGCTGTCCAAGCCTACATCCATCATGGACAACACCTTCCACCCCCTGCTCCAGACTGTAGAGGAGCTTAGCAGCTCATTTAGTAAAAGGCTCTTGCACCTTGTTTGTAAAAAAGAACGCTACCATAGGTCATTCATCCCTGCTGCAACCAGACTTTACAATGCAACACTACAACAGCAAAAATGTGTCCAATGTATAATCTGCAATGACTATGTTACCTTGTGTTATAGACTTAGACTTAGACAGTACTTTATTGATCCCTTGGGAAGACTCCCTCCGGAAATTAAGGTTACCAGCAGCTTACAGGGCAAAAAAGTATTAAGTTAAATGAAGTTAAAATTAAGCAACAAACAAGTATTAAGTTAAATTAGATAAAAATTAAGCAAAAACCTGTAACTCTATATTTGACACCCAGTGCAATAACTATATATATGAATATAAATATCCATCTCTATAAATATCCATGTAAACACCCTGTGCAATAACCCTGTATAATGATCCTACCATAAAAAAATAAAATAAAAGGACACACTTTATATACTGTATATATTCCATGCACCTTTTTCTTCTTTTGGTACATTCTTCTTCTTTGACTGTTTGAGCTGATGTACTGAGTATATTTCTCCACTGTGAGATCAATAAAGTTAATCAATCAATCACTGGTTCTTGGGTCCTTAGAAGAGTTTGAATCTGCTTTTGCAAAGGTTGGTTTTCTTATCTCAAAAATGTTACAGAAGGGAGACTACTCTGCACTCTGACCTATCCACTACAAGTTTAAAGCAAAGAGAAATACTCTATTCAAACTAGTACTTGGGTTTGAAACCACACTTTCGGCTTTAGATGTAACCCAGCCCAATCTGAAGACCTCCTCCAATTCTTTTTGCCAACAAACAAGAAGCAGAATTTTTGCTGTGCCACCCTACATAACCTTTCCCCTTGAGTATTCTCAAATCATTTTATAAAAATTGCATGCCTAGTATGATGCTGGAAATAAATGCTTATTGCTGAGTATTCATAGCTCTGAGTCATACTCTGACACTTCAGAGAATTTTCTCTGGTTCAGTTTCTTATGTTGGAGGTTTTGTCTGATGTGAGTTACTATAGAACTGATTGAAAAACTAAATGAAAAGCAACACACATTTTAAGGCAAATATGGATTACTCAAGATAAAAATAAGTATAAACATTTTAATGTCTATTTGCTTTGGTTTCAGTAATACAGAAAACAAAACAAATTGAAATATTGTACTCATTACAAGTAAGAGCAGTTTTTTTTATTAATGGAGGGAGAAAAAGATCAAACCTACATGGCCCTGTGTGAAAAAGTGACATCCCCCTTTAAAAAACAAATGATCTGCTGTTTAATACCTCTGCCAAAGAGGTCATGTTTTTAGGAGAGCTAGTGTTTTTGCCTGTCTACAGGATAACTTGAAAATTTCTTGATCAATTTGAATGAAAATTTTATCAGAGGTGCGCCTCATGCCAAGGAACAGTCCATTTAAATTTAGTTATGATCCAGATCATGTGCGAGTTTTAGTTATATGTAGGTGTATTTCACAATTTGGGTCAACACAGGTCTGTGCTCTCAGAGTGCTTTTCTATTTGTGTTTACTTTCTCTTGCCATACCTCTGACTAAATACTGCCCTTATTTTTTATTAATTCAAGAAATCAAACTTAAATAGGACCTGCCTGACCAAGTGAAGCACACCAAAAGGTCAATAAAAGATAGACATTGCACCAAAGAAATTCAACAAATGAGAAAGAAACAGATTAACATTTATAATGCATGAAAGGGTTTTAAGGGGAAATGTAAGAGACTCCAAATAAACACTGTGAGAGAAATTATCCACAAATGGCCAAATCATGGAACAGTTGTTAGCCGTCCAACACATGGCTGGCTGACAGAAATTACCCCAAAATTGCAGCAACAACTCATCCAAGAAACTCCTTGAAATTTATCTCTTAACCCAGACAACCTCTGCCACAATATTAAACTCAGTGTTTGTCCAAACAGCCTAAAACCAATAATTTGAGTCAAGCAGGTTCTTTTATGCACAGGTGAAGAATACACAGTACTCAGATTTGTGAGGGTGTCCCACAGTTACCAAGTTCCTACTGGCACTGAGGGTTGTTGAATTGGACTTTTGTTTAGGGCTTCGATTCTACAGGTACTAGAATGATCAAATCAGATTTCATCTGGTAGTTCAGGCACTATGAGAGAAACAAGTCAGACTTTTTTGTCTCTTTTTCTAACCTTTTCAGGTCACTGATATTCTATGTCTATTAAAAAAACCTTCCTGTCTAACAGAAAGGATTATTGTGACTCAAATTTGAACTCTGTTTTCTAGGTATGTCATGAATGTGACATTTGAAGGTCGAAACCTGTCATTTAGCGAAAAAGGCCACCAGATGTTTCCCAAGCTGGTCATAATACTTCTCGACAAGGACAGGCAATGGGACAGGGTAAATACCTTCTCTTCTTCATTCCACCCTCTGACTTTTTCCCATCTCTGCATTCTGCTCCTTATCTGACGTGTCTCCTACTGCATTCAGCTTTGGAGTGTCTTCCTCTGCCACTTGAAAGCAATGTTTTGCAGTTGGCTGTGCATCACCAGCTCCCCCTCTGCAGGTTGGCAAGTGGGAAAGAGGCTCGTTGACGATGAGGTACCATGTGTGGCCTCGATTTGAGTTGTACTCTGATGTGGAGGAGCGGGAGGACCACCTGTCCATCGTGACTCTTGAAGAGGCGCCTTTTGTCATCGTGGAGGACGTGGATCCACTCAGTGGAACCTGCATGAGGAACACTGTACCGTGTCGCAAACAGCTAAAACTCACGTGAGGGATTTTCATTTTGCTTCTTCAGAAAAATAGGAACCTGTTTTTTATAAAGGCATTTTACTCCTTCGCATCCTTTCATCTTATAACGACTAACTTTAATGTATTTTAAAAGATTTTGTGACCAACACACACTGTTTTTTGTTTATCCTCATTGAGGCAGTACTTTTCAGATTCAACCTTTGCTGCAATTACAGTTACTTGTTTATTATCTCAAATTTTTTCTAATGATTCTTATTTGTAAAATAGCTCAAGCTCAATTGAATTGGATGATGAGCTTCTGATTCACTGCGAAAAAGCAGTTTCCACAGGATGATGCTGCCACCAACATGCATTTTTTACCGTACATTTTTTTAATTTTGCTTCCCTACATGGAATAAAACATTTTTTTATTGTCTTTGATTTAACAATCATTTACAATGTAAATACGAAAAGTAATTGGTTGCTTCTATTTAGGGTGAAATATTCTGCAAAACTCTGTTTTGCGCATAATTTTCAGATTGCTATTATTGAAAAAGCTTTTGAACCCTGTTTTTCTCTTCTGTCAACTTCCAACTATAAGCCTGTCATAAAGAATAATACATTTATCAAGAAGAAATTTTAAACTTCAACTAAATTATCTTTTTAAAGACCTTGTTAGGATCAATATAAGAAAAGTACATTATATTGTCCTAATTTTAAATTACAAACATCAGTAAATGTCATGCAATACAATTAAGAAACACGTTTGATATTACTGAAAGACATAATTGTTTTTTCTTTGAGCCATTTGGTTGTGTTTGTGTGTGTAAATGTGCTCACAATCATTAGAATCGAGGATTGACTCTCAGTAAAATAAGTTGGAATCTATTGACCCAATAAAGTACCTAAAGTGAGTTTTCTTTCCTTTAGTACATTAATTTAGATTTAGAATGGGAATACCCAAGAAGCTAAACAGCTTATAATCAGGGAACCAGAAATGCAAGGAAAAAAACAAATACAGTTAAAAATGGTAAAATACACTTTTACAGAAACAGCCAGAAAAAATCCAGAATCCTCATACCTTCAATCAGTCACACACTTCCACACAATTTGCATTATGTTATGAATTTCTTCACACAAGTGCACATCACATTATGTAGACTCGAGCACATCATTAATCAGAAAACTTCATTATTTAGTCATCACGCATGTTAAACCTTAACATCTAAACATGAATCAGTCATCAGCAATACAAGTGATTTTATTTGTAGTTTAGCAGTAGTTTTTTCTTTAAATACTTTTAAAATATGTTTAAAGATGGTAATTCTTTGATCGAGGTATCAGTGTCATTCCACTTATCTGCTCCCCTACATACCACACTAAAGCTGTTGACCTTCTGTATTCGATTTTTCCCTCTCAATGACATCTTCCCGACTGTTTTATTTTTGTGAGACAGAGAGGAAATTTGAATAAAGTGTTAAAAGCTAAGATTAATTTGATGTACTATATTAAACGTGATACTGTCAAGGCTCAGAACAGAGGATCGAGTATTCAAGGCAGGCAGTCATTCATCTCAAAGGGGTTTATTTAAAAAGGACGGATTGGCAGCTAATGCAGGAACCCCTGCAAGAGGGAAACACAGGTTAGTGGCCACGATAATCTGGCAGAGGAGGATTACGAAAGCGTGACTCACTAACCTGGTCTTAAATCCAGAAGGATGTCAGGAATCAGTTCCAAGTTTTGTTAATAGGCAGAATCCTACTGGAGTCTGAGGACAGGTCAGGCAAACAAATCGGAACAGGGACAGGAAGGCTCAGAGGTCCAGAGGCTGAATGGGCCAGGATCAGGCAATCAGTAACACTAATGTATGCTAGAAAACTCTCACTAATGGCTCGAAAATAATCTGGTACTGATGACTGCTTAGAGGGCTGGTTAAACAGAGACAGGAGTAGGTGGATAAAATGAACAGTAATGAGTTACTGGGCGGAGCTAGGCAGGTGAATGAAATGAGCAATCCAGCCATTCATCAGCACGAAGATCATGTCAGACATGACCGTTGTGTTAACTTCTGCACTCTGAGCTTCAGGAGGTTGAGGCTGTAAAAGAGAGGGTCTGAGGGGGCATTAAAGTAATGACACGCATGACCTTCTGTAGTGTAATGTGACGATATAGATGTGAAGAGTTGACAATGTATGGTTGCTTTTTTGAGTCAATTAGTGCTTGTCAAAAAACCAAAAAAACAGTTCTCATATGTTTTTAAGTGAACATATTTTTTTGGCTTCCCTTCGGTATTTAGTGCTGCTGCAACTTACTAACCTGACTCCGCCAGATGGATTTGCTCCGCATATCCATGTGGAAACCTTCCGTTGAAGTAATTTTGGGAAGGGGCGAAAATACTGGTTAGCTGATTGGCCTATGTTGGTGATAGACCAAATAAACCTGTAAAATTCAGCTATTATAAAAGCGGAACTCACAAAAACTCAAGGGGGCTTTTTCACAGGAAATCAGGCAAAGTATTACAATTTTAAGGAAAAACAAAGATTTATTTAAAATAATAATAATAATAAAAAAATCTATTACCAAGAAATCCAAAGTTTAATTCAATAAATTTCAGTATAAATGATAAATAACCCAAAAAACCTTCACTTCACAACCAATTTATAAGTAAAGTCTCAATTTATATTCCGCAAAAAACAAACAAAAACATCCCTAATAACTGAAAGTCCAAAACTGTCCATCTCTTTTTATTTCAAGTAATAAAGTCCAAACAGGAGTTCCATACGCTCCGAACCCAAAATAGAATCCTGGAACCGTTTAAGTCCAAAGTCCTTTCCAAAACGAAAAATGCAAACGTTAAACCCCCCCCCCAAAAAAGATTAGAAAAAGAGTGGTACCACCAAAAATCCCCAAAAAGAAAAATAAGGTCCAGATCTCACCGGAGCGTCCTTTTTTCCCCCCTGGACGGCGTCTCCTTGCACCGGGCGGCGTCATCTGGGTGCAAACTCCGACAATCAGTTTTCTACATATCTCTGTGGTGATCTGCGACGCTGGGACAAACTCTGTCTGTGGCTCATCTTTCTTCCTTTATTTTTCGATTTCTTTTTAACGGACAACCAGACAAAATCTCCCGCTGCACAGACCTGTCATCGCGCGTCTTCCTCACCTGTCGAGCCGTGCGCGCCGATGCACACGCCCCTTTTTATTCAAAAATGTTTCCTCACCAAAATAACCCAGCATATTAATTCCCATCATCATTTTTTAACCAGTGGAGTTTTGAAATAATATTATCAATGACATGACTGTTCTACGAGACAGTTTGTCATTGGTACACGTTAATGTGCTTTATACAGAAAGGGAAAAATAACATAGTGGTTATACAAACCAATCAGATCAACGAAGCATATGACGTACTAACAGAGCGACGACGAAGACGAGCCAATTGATAGATCAAACTCTTGCCGAAACAAGTCGGGAGAAGAGCAAAAACATCTTTTCCTCTGAGAAAAGCCTCCAGAGCAGTGTTTTGCTCTTCTTTCCGTGAAGAAATACTCTGNGTCTCACGAGGCTAGCAACTTACTATAATCATTCTGCTCCTCCTCTCACTCCTGTGATTACCTTGACTTGTTTCACCTCTGCAAAGTAGAACATTGACTTGGCTTCTGTCCCCCACCCCCTCTGTCATCTTGATCCTCTCCCTTTTCAGCTGTCCTTTGACTGTGATAATGAATTTTCTTTTGTGGTCTCCTTTATCTCTGGCTTTGCTGAAATCTCCCACAGCAGTACTATATCTCCCCACTCTGTGTCTGTTTTACCTTTTATCTCAGATATTTTTCACCCCCAATGCTCTTCTTTTGACCCCCTCCACCACCCATCTCACTCACAGCACATCAGACATAGGCACCAATATGCAGGATTATTGACAGATGTAAATGTGCAGAGCCGCGTGGAGTCGTCTTCAAACGAAGAGCAGCATTCAACTGTTGTAATAAAGCCTCATGTTTTACCACCAAGCTCCATTTCAGGAGGCAGCAACAGGAATAAATACATTTAACACAAAAAAACAAACACTTTTGTCCTTGCTCTGGCAAAAACAGCATCCACTAACTATACCAGCGCTGCTATTGTGGTGTTCCGCAGCTGTTCTGCACCTGTATCTGCTGTGAGCCAACAGCCTATTGACTGATGACGCACGGCTAGGTTAGATGTTTGCCTTCCCTGAGATTTATTCTTAGACTTGCATTACTGTATGATTTGTATAGACGTATTAAGCATATTCACTTGTGTCAGAATAAAATTGGCATCTGATGATTTTGATGATTATTTAGAACAAATGAGGTAGATGATGAAGTGTTTGATAAGCGTCACTCTTTAATTAACTATAAAAGCAGCTGAGTCCTTCATATACAGATTTTAGTTTAGAAAAGTAACAGCTGCATTCTGTCTGTAAAAGCATTCCCACCACCTGAACCCTTCCACATTTTTCATTAATTACAGCCTCAAACTTGTTAGGCTTCTATGTGGTAGATCGAAAAAAGGTGTTATGTAATTGCTAGGTGGACCAATACGTTTAAAAAAATGTTTCAATCAAAAACAAAAAGTCATGTATTTGCACTTCCGCACAATTTACTCAGATACATTCAAATAAATTCACATCACCACTTTTCCTTTAGCAGTCATCTAATTAATAAATGATTAATAAGTAAACTATGGCATAAGAAGTACTGCTTCTTATGTTGTACCAGCCAGGTAAATGTGTGAAAGAAAATCCTCTGGTTAGATTATGGTACAATTGGCATATTTGCAAAGTGTTGCACATAAGTCTAAAAAGACTATGCCTATAGAGAAACATGGTGGTGGCAGTGTCATGCTATAGGGACTGGTCAGAGTTAAAAGAAAGGTAGGTGGAGTTAGATTCTGGGAAGTCCTCGAACAAGTCATGTCGGTCACAAGTCTAGGAATGAGCTGAATGCAACTAAGGATCTGTGACTCAGCTTTAGAGGTGATTACAACTGAATTTCCCAACCAGTCTGACTCACCTGTAACATTTTTTTTAAAGGGGCTATATTGGTTTGTTTCTGGATGTGCAAAGCTTGTAGAGATGCTACTAAAAATCGTCAATCCCAGTAAAAGGTGGTTGTACAAAGTATTAACTTGTGGAAATTAATAGGAATTCTTTTTGAAAACTACATTTTAAACAATAAATAATTTTTTCCACTTCATAGTTAAACACTATTGCATAAAAAAAAGTTTATCACTGCATCAATCCTGTTTAGGTTTCATGCAATTTCTAGATTACAAGAATTAAACAAAAAATCCTGACTTCCCTCTTTTTTAGTGTTGCCTTAATAAAAACTGACCTCCCATCTCTGCTTTTCTCTGCATTCCTCCTGGAACCAAACTGCAGCAATCACACAGGCGATTCAGGAATTTACATCAAGCGCTGCTGCAAAGGTTTCTGTATCGACATCCTGAAAAAGATTGCAAAAACTGTCAAGTTCACTTATGACCTGTATCTGGTGACCAACGGCAAACACGGAAAGAAGGTTAACGGGACCTGGAACGGCATGGTTGGAGAGGTAAGGACAGTTTTAACAAACCACAGAAAGTTTGTGTGTAAAATCTTAAAGGTAATATGGAGAAGAAAGGAGGCGTGTGTTGCAATGACAAGTTTATCCCCCCCGTTGGAGAAAAGTACCAGCTTCGCATCGCCTTTAAGCAGCTTGAAAATACCCAGAGTGACAGTTCAGGCAGACCTGCTGGCACACCAGCTGATTTTGGATTTCACAGCTGGCAGAGCACTGCAGCACACAGGAGATGTTACCATACAAATATTACCGAGCCACCCGAGTGACGCAACCAGCCAATGCACCAAAAAAACAACAAATGCGTTGTACGTTTAAACCTGCACATTCATTCCAGCTGCAAGATTGTTCATGTAATCTGCAACACATGCCACGTAACTCGAAATGCATGGAAGGCTTTCTCAGTTGGAGCAGTTTACCATATGCTGGTGTGCAGCGAGCAATAAGCTGTTGTTCCAGGTGTAGCTTTTTAATTTAGCCTCAAGCAGATGTCAGCGAGAAACAGCACAGATGTGGAAGGACTCTTTCTGTGACAGGAATGCACGTGTATTACTGTGGCAGTGGGTAGCAGGCACATCACATACAGCTGCATTGACTTTTTTTTTATTCAGTCTGTCAAAGAAAATCTTGATCTTTGCTTCATTTTCTTCTGCATTTTTCTTCCTATGTTCCGAACATGCTTTTAAAGCCGTTTAAAGCCAGCCACCCTGAAACGTCTGACGGTAAAAAAAATCCTCTCCAGACGCTTCAGCAGCCAGCCAACCGACAGAAAAGTATTTTTTATTCGCTATGGCTAACGATGCTGTCCAAGTATCTCTGTCTGTTAGTTCACCGCTGTCTCCATCAGCACATCTAGAACTTGTTTCCCACAGCCCGGCCTGAGGGGAAGCTTGTGATCAAATCCTGCAAACCCTAAGGAGGACTCAATGAGGGTTCCTAATCAGAGACAGAACAGGAATACAAAGGACGTGGATTGGAGTGAAAGGGGGAGAAAGCAGCCTCGGGCGAAGGCCCGCTCCACTGCTGCACACATTAAGCAGCCGGCAGAGCTCAGCCGCCCTGCATAAACGTGCAAGCTGACTTAAATGATTGTGTCACATCTTAAAGTCTTTAGCTGATGAGGCATATGCTTAGATGACTTAACGCTGTGCATGTTTTAAAGCTGAAATGGTAGGTAAAGGATTTTTATTTGGACAGGGTAAAATAGAAAACAGACTCAGAAAACAGTAGGAAGTTGAAAAAGCAAGCCTCAAGGTGTGAATGTGATGGAGCAACATCAGTGTGCAAGATTATTATTCTCTCTAGCATGTAGGGATTTTAATAACACAGTCGTTTGTGCTTTCTTTTTTATTCATGGCCAGGGGCTCCGGAAACATTGAGCTAAATATACCTGAACACACTTAGAGAGGATGCTGGTAGACATTATTCCCTTTGCTTCTCTCTTCTAATGTGGAAAACCTGGAAATCACCTAATTGAGCTTGTTTTATGTTTTATCCGTTTCTCTGAATGAGCCCCTGTCTTACTGACCCTCAGGTGGTGGCAAAGAACGCTCACATGGCTGTGGGATCACTCACCATCAACGAAGAGAGGTCAGAGGTCATCGACTTCTCCGTGCCGTTCATTGAGACGGGTATCAGTGTCATGGTCTCCCGCAGCAATGGCACCGTTTCCCCCTCTGCCTTTCTAGGTGAGGAGAACCACGTCGCAGTTTAAAACCCTTGTATGTTTTACCACTTAGTGATTTGCAATGAAAATGACAATAAAAGCAAATTTTAGAAACAATAAATGTTCCTGTGAAGAGAAACATGCATTTCAAACTCGTAGGCTTCAATCTGCTCAACACCTCCAGTAGACTGTCTTCTTCTGTTCAAACAATTTTATTATGTTACAAAAATAGCTAAGATTGTTTCTCAGCTGTTTGGTTGACTCGGATTTCATCATTGGTGCTAAAACTGAGCAGCAGTAAAGGATGTGTGAGCTTAAAAGAAACATTTTCTTGACTTCCAGCAGTATGACAGTTGTTTCATGGGGTGTATTTTATCAACTTTACACTGTTTGATGTTTTACTTTTATTCAGTTACACCACTTCCCATGCTTGTGTTTTTTTTTATTTAGAAAACAATTATTTTCTTTTTCCACTTAAATCTTATTCCTTTGCTGTTTTAGACATCATGTCATTTAGATTTTAGTAGGGCCATTTGTAGCTCCCATCATCATTTTTGGGAGGCCCCTAACCAGAATTCAAGAATGCAGTGGCAGGAAGTGCATCTGGTACCTCGGCCTTTCAGTGGGCACTCCTCTGGCTTAGTCTACTTCTTAATACCACAGCTTTCACATTTCAACATTTTGCTATAACTGACCCATCAGAGGACAAAATGCAGAGATTAAGGTGGGCCCACTAGCTAGCCCTGTGGGGCAAATTTAAAATCTAAAATCTAAATCCTTCCAGGGGGGAGAAGGTCCAAAACATCCATTTTACAGGACTTCCCAAAACTGGCAAACACTCTGGCGTCGAGGTAGTGGCAGTCAGCAGCTTAAGAGTCCTCCGTTAACAAGGTAACCATCCGCAGGTGTGTGAGGAGGCAAACCAGAACAAGGCGCCGCCTGGTGGTGGAGGGTAGACAAACAAAAGCACAACCCACACAAACTGGATTCCTAACAGCTAATGTTTCTAAGTTTTCTTCAGCCATTGCTACTGATTCTGATTCTGTTGACATGGCAACACAGAGAGGCAGTAATCTGGTTGCACCAAAAAATCTAGCAACTATATATGTAATGGAAGCAGCGCAGCCAAGAGAAAAATCCCAAAACTAAGAGAATTGATTTTTGGGAATACATTTATACAGTTGCATAGAAAAAATACTTTAGGTCGTAAATTTAGGTCAGTTCTTCTGATGGATTTTAGGTCAGCAGAACATCCCCTGATTGCCCACCAGTGCAAGAAGACATAAACATGGTTTGGCAGCCCAGGCTGCTAATTCAGGTGCATGTTTATGAAATGTTAGGTCACAGCTTTTACAGACGAGAAAAAAAAAATAGTGCCAATTAAAAACTTATGAAGGTTCAACACAAATATTTTTGCTTTCCTATTTGATGTAATTCAAAAGAGGATTGCACATTTTCGATGACTTTCACTGAAAATCAGACTTCTGAACAGGAACTGGTTTTCGATTCCCATCCCTAAGTGAGTCATATCCATTTACTGTTTTGCTGCTTCCAATACAATCACAAGATTTTAAACGGAAAATTTTAGGCCTTCATGTGCTATTTTTTGTTTTTATTGTTTTCTTGAAAGACAATAATGTATCTACAATGACTTACTGATTGGTTTTCTATGGCAATCAGAATGTTTTTCATCTGTCATTAACATATTGCAAGCTTAGTTTACAGTTAAGTAGATACATCTAAAGAATAAATTTATACAAAAAATATTTTGCAATTTTAATAAAAAAAAATCCTAATCTTGAGTACTTTCAACTGGACATGTTATATGGTAAAATATTTTGGACACCACTGCTGGAAAACATCTGGGTCTTACTCCTGTTCTTTCTCTGATCTAAAAATGTTAAAAACTCTGAAAAGCCTCTTGCATAGTATTTGGTCCTAGAGGGCAGGAGGTACTGTAGCTTGTTCGGACTGTGAAACACAGAGCTGGAAGGGTAAAAATATGGGCTTCTATAAATGCAAATTGATTTGCAAGCATTTACCCAAAAATACCTGGGGATCATAATAATAACATTCATCAGCAATTTCACTTTTAAAAAACACTTTCCCAATAAATAACAAACTGCTAAATAAGAAAACAATAGCAAAACTAAACCATGGAGTGCCTTTAGATAAAAAAAAAGAATAAGGAAATAATCTTAAGATGTTTTAAATTTAAATAGTACAAAATTATAAAAATGATATAATCTTTGTTCAAGAGTCAATTAAAGTGAGAAAGATGTAAAAGTCTAGCTTGCAATTAATTAAAATTTGTATTTGTAAAATTTGTAACAAATACCTTTCTGTTGAGCTCTTAACTGAGACTTTTATAAATATTTAGACCTTTCAAACCTTTCTCTGTTGTGATGGAAATCATCCATATAATAAAGTGTAACGCCGCAGAGTAGTTGTCAAAGTGTATTAACCTAACAGCTTTGTTTGCATTGTAAAGTCACTGAGCTGAATGTAAAGCAACCAGAAAACTGACGTACTTCCTTAAATACATGTTTTATATTCACACCTAAATCCCTCTCTTGTAGTCCTGCTTGTTCTTGTTTACATTTTCTTAAACGTGACCAGAGCAGAGTCTGAATACCAAAATAATACTGCTGTTGGAACCAGAGGGTTTGAAGATGTTTTAACATGCTCCCCATGTTTTTACCCCAATGCCTATTCTCCTCCTCCTTCAGAGCCCTTCAGCGCTGATGTCTGGGTCATGATGTTTGTGATGCTGCTGATCGTGTCGGCCGTGGCCGTCTTTGTGTTCGAGTACTTCAGCCCTGTGGGTTACAATCGCTGTCTGGCAGATGGACGAGGTGAGAGGACACACACACATTCAGAAACACACAGCCGCACGTCTGAGACTGTTTAATACATCTTGCAAAAAGGTGGCAATGAGTTACAATGTCAAGCAATCTAATGTGCTAAAATGAAAATGGAGCCAGCTTCTTTTTTTTTCTTTTTCTCCTTGAATGCACCATTCAGGAAGAGAACTTCAGGTGCTAAATTACTTTGACAATCTTGTCTGAATGAGAGCCACTGGAGTGCTGGGAGTTTCTGCGTGATGTCTTTGAGTGCTTATCTACATTGACAGTCACTTAAGCTCTTTCACTTATGAAGGGGATCATTGACGAGAGCCAGATAGGTGAGCTTAAGTATTCTTAGCCTCGCTGTGCGAACTAGAAATCACCTGTTCTGACATTAGAATGTCTATTTTATTATGCTGATCATTTGCATTACACCAGTGTTACACCACTGGATGGATTTAATTGACTTAATGGCAATGGACATGGAATGGACCATTCTGTGAAAATATGAGTCAATTTATTCGTCTACAAGAAAAATGTCCATTGGATCAAAGGTTTTTTTTAGCAGGTAGTTAGATTATATTTGCTGTTCAGATTACTGGTTTAGATACAAAGCATTTTCCAGGAAACCATCCATCCATCCATCCATCCATCCATCCATCCATCCATCCATCCATCCATCCATCCATCCATCCATCCATCCATCCATCCATCCATCCATCCA
>NW_015151296.1:235677-243821 GCF_000732505.1 Cyprinodon variegatus | reverse complement strand
TGAAAAATAATAACGGTAACTCCATTGAAATGATTCAAAACTAAAGTAACAAGCCAATTTTTTTTAAATGTAAGGACTAGAAGTAAAAAGTCGCCATAAAAATAAGTAGTAAAGTAAAATAAAAATATCAGAAAAATCTACTTGAGTACAGTAACAAAGTATTTGTACTTAGTTACTTCCAATCTCTGGGTATACACTAATAAGTTGTTCCCTTCTGGCTACGCTGAGAAAAAATGGCAATGCAAGAAGACGTCTCCCATTGGGTGCACCACCCCCTGTGTGTTTATAAGCTCCTAATTCTAAACTATGAGAAGGCTTTCATTTCTGATGTGGATTGTTGTTTCAAAAAGCTGAATCTGTTACACACTGTTCTTATAAAAATGGCCTGAAGAACACCAGAGAAGTCTGGGACTGTAAGTCATGGTGAAGAGCATTTTGACATGACAGACTTGTTGAATCATTGTTGTCTCCTCTGTACTTCTGCTCCAGCTGTAGCATAATTACAGCCTGTTGTGAGTCCATCTGCTGCTTTGCCCCTCTCACTTCCTCATCTGTGATGCCACATACCTCCTGTAGGTAGTGTTTGCTTCCTGACACCTTGTCACACAGCTATAGAGGCAGGTGGAGCAGAGGGAGTGTGTAAAGAAGGCTGTCACCGACAATGCCTGATCAGAGGGAAATAAAACACAACGATTCCCACTGCACCCCTCCCCTCCTGTCATTCTGTTCCTCCAGAGCCTGGAGGTCCCTCCTTCACCATCGGCAAGGCCATCTGGCTGCTGTGGGGCCTGGTTTTCAACAACTCTGTTCCTGTGCAGAATCCTAAAGGCACCACCAGTAAGATCATGGTGTCAGTGTGGGCCTTCTTCGCTGTCATCTTTCTGGCCTCCTACACTGCCAACCTGGCAGCCTTCATGATCCAGGAGGAGTATGTGGACCAGGTGTCGGGCTTGTCAGACAAAAAGGTGAGGGTTAAAGGTGAGGTTAGGGAAGCTTTTTGTATTACCATTTATGTAACCCTAAGCACTAATAGGCTAGTATAAGAGGGTCAGAGATTTAGTACATAGTACCACCTATAACTTGTAAAAAAGAAAACCAGATTTTTTTCCTATACATCTTTATCTTTATTGAGCATAAGTAGCTGTGTTTTAGCAATATGCTTTTGTTTTTAGCTGACTGTCTTAGAAAAAAATTAATTTTACTGTCCAAACCAAATTTATTATAATAATTTTATATCGATATAGGCACTAATCACCCTGTTTCACTCGGTGTCGCATTGCTCATCTCTAAAGAAAAGATTTTTTTGTGGAATCAATTTTTTTTTGCCTTGCTGTTCACACTTCCAAATATATGCGACTCGTATGCAATCTCCTATGTGAACTGCATTCATAAAGCTTAAGTCTCCAGCATGCGCAGCAGGACGCAATGACGCAAAAAAAAATTGGATTTGAGTCTCTTCAGTCTGCTGTGTGAGTGTAGCCTTAGAAATAGAGCAGCCTGCTTAAATTGAATAAAAAAAAAAAAGCCTAAAGATATGTTTTTAAAAGAGACACAAATTGGTCCAAAATATGTAAGAGGATTAGAACAACAACACAAGTTAGAAATTTCTAAAAGCAGCTGGAAACTACATTTTATAGTGCAGGGAGGACATTACATTGATGTGTTTGTTTCGTTTCGTACCTGTTAACTAAAATTCATAGTAGAGTTTTAAGGTGAAACAATCAAACATATTGATTTTAGTGTCATGGTCTGAAACTATTTCGCTCCAGGACCTAAACATAAATCCTTCTGCAGAAAATCCTGTAGGGTAAATAAATAATTCAATCAATAGATAAATATAGAATGTCCAGCCGTCAGTTTGTGACGATAAAATCTTGGATGTTTGAGTTATGCTGCAGTCATAACTGTTGCAGCTCATACCTTATGATGTGCCTTTATTTATAAGATTATTTTAGATTAATTTTAAGCAGTGCATGTCTCTTTAAAGACAATAATTTTTGTTTCTCTATTATGGGTAACCGCTCCATGCTGGTTATTTAAGAAAAGATTTAGTTATTGAACTAGAACGAAAATGACAACAAAATCTGCAACCTTTAAGTGTGTTAAACATCTTTCGTATTATTTTGATATGGTCATGATCAATCCCAAAATCTGAGAGTGAGCTAAAGTAATTTCGTTGCCTAAAACTTGAGCTTAACTTGAGCTTCAGGGGCCCCATTTGGTGCATTTGATTTTCCCAACTGATCCACAAAGACGTCAAGTTGCACCAAGAAATTTCACTTTATCTCTCGATTGTCCTTTTTTCAGACGTATGAAGGACTGAGTCCAATCCATTTCTCTCCTTGCATCGTTTCTAATGTTCCCTGGTGTGCAGCTTGTGCATTTCTTATTACTGATACTCTAGGCTCTATCCTTTTCCTATCTGTGCCCTAGCAGCTACAAGCTCATCCTGACAGGTTTTCCTCTCCTTCTCACAGTTCCAGAAGCCGAACGAGTTCTCGCCACCTTTCCGGTTTGGTACGGTGCCCAACGGGAGCACGGAGCGCAACATCCGCAACAACTACAGAGACATGCACGCCTACATGACCAGCTTCCACCAGAAGAATGTAGATGAGGCCCTGTACAGCCTGAAGACTGGGTGAGGAAGGGACAACGAGATGGGAGGGGGGAGGGGGGGTGCAGCGAGACAGATGGGGGATGCAGGGAAGGAGGGAGTTGAAAGGGTGTCAGCATAAATAAAGACACAGTGTTAAAGATCTGGAATGTTGAGCAGTGATGCAAAACAAAGAAAATCTGATGAAATGATGAAAAGCATGGGGGGGGGTTAGAGGAAGAATATTGGGAAGTGCGAAGCAGCAGCCAGCGGGGATGCGCATCGGCCTCACGCTGGCATCCACAACAGCAGTGGAGCTTGTGTTTGCTTTATATCGAAATCTTTGTCACTCTTTCTCTGCCTGTCTTCAAATATTTTCATCAAGCTGAAGAAATTGGGAGGCAAAGCTGTGATGTTTCACTGCTGTTGAATGGCCACAGAGGCCTGAGGTGCCCTGAGGCGCATTAGATGGTTGCAGGAGAAGCAACAGACTCTTGTGTCAATCTGTCAACTGACTCTGGGTCAATATGTAGAAGAGGCACAATTTCCCTGAAATATATTGCACTTTATAGACTGGGCAAAGGGATCTTGGCTCTTTGTGCAGCAGGATTAAAGAATTATTAGAGTTTAACAGCAGGAAAAAAGAATAAAAGACCTCTGTTTTTGAGATTTCTTTGTACAGTGTTCTTTTTATAAATTAGAATAAAACTCAGTGTGTTCTATTGGGATTTTAATGGGATAGATAATCTCATAATAAGTTTGAAGTGGAAGAAAATTAAGCCAATTTTTCAAATAGTTTTAGAAGGAAAATGAACTTGTATTAAGAACCCTTAAAGTTAACAATTTAAGGAAATTACTTTAAAATGTTATCAGAGCTGTGAGTCTTTTGGGGTATATCTCTTCTAACTTTCTCTGTAAGAGTAATAACATTCTTTTTCCAGTCCTGCCACAGGGTCTCAGCATGATTTAGGTCTGGACTGGGTCAGCCTTATTGTGCAGTCAAGCCAAATGCAATATAAGCTTCTAGTTTTTATGCAAAGTTGATGGCGAACCCGGGTCTCTGGGAGTCACAAAGGCCCTGCAGCCACTTTCTTCCATGTGGCATAGCAAAAGATTTCAAGCATCTGACAAATGCCAGAAGTGGGAGATGCAGAGTTTGGAAGTTTTGTAGCTGGACGTGGAGTATCAACCTATCCAAAAAGCTGATTTGTGAGCTGGCTGTTAGACAGTCACTGCATCCATGCCATGATGCCCGCTGCAGAACTGTCAGCATAAAACTATAAAACATTTACATGAATAAAAATAAAGGTATTATACTCCAATACTTAGTAGATGGAGAAATTAGCATGCTATGATCATTAGTGCTCCACTAAAAAGTTTTTTTCATAATTTTTTATTATTACTCTATTAATACCTCCATTAACCTAAAATGGCAAAACTTACTCACAAAAAATAGATGATAGTTGCAGTTTTTAACCACTTGCCCAGTAAGTGACTATATCGATCCTGGCAGTTTTCAAGTTATAAGCAGCGATAACTGGGAATTTTCAGTGCTTCTTACAAACTTCTTTCTCACAATGGAGAAATTCACCCTCTGCATTTAACCCATCCCCTTAGGCAGCGTCTAGGGAGCAGTGTGGGATTAAGGGCCTTGCTCAGAGACCCAGAGTGGCAGTTTGTGGGAGTGGAGCTTGAACTCAGAACCTCAGGATTCCAAGCTCTATGCCCTAACCACTATGCCACCACTCCCCCTTCATTTTGGCCACAGCTACGCTGACAAAGCCAAGCATGCCATAAACAGTTGCCACCAGGGCCTCTGACCACCATGACTGATTAAAATATTTTGTTACACCACTGGTTGAAATAAAAATGGCCTTTTGTGGTCATTGTCCTATTTCAAGTAAAGGCTGGTTTGTGCTTGATGTGCTGGTGAAGTCCTTGTAGCCAAATTTGTTTTAATACCCACACGCATTCGCAAAGTGTCTGCACAGCCTGATTCTCTGCATCGTATAGCTAGAAAAATGTGTAACTAACCAGACAGAGTTAAAAAGCCAAAGCTCCTACTGGCCAGTGTATATAAAAATCTAGAGACATCTTATGATTTGCTCCATAAATATAACCACGATAAACAGATAGTGAAAAACTTGCCAATAAATTACTGTTGCTCTTTGATGACATGAAAAGGCTTTGAAAATGTCTGGAACGGCTGTGTTTTCTACTTGTGCGTGTTGTAAGCTTCTGCTCTGTGCTGTACATGGCCCTCTAAAGTCAGCCACAATATTAGTAGCATTGAGGAAGCATATAACAGCATTCTGTATTTTTCTCTCATGGTTTCAGTTTGTATTTCTAACAATCCCATCAGCTCTTTACAGCTTTTCCAAATCCACACAGCACGATGCTGCCACCAGTTTAGGGAAATATGCAATGTTAGTTTTTCCTTTTTTTCATGTTGCCTAACTGAAGATGTCCCATTTTACCATGGTTACCTCCAGATAATACCTGCAGCTCCGCCAAACTTACCATAGTGTAATGGCTCAGAAAGTAGGATCCAGAATTCAGGCAAGACAGACAGTGGAATAGTTAAAAAGCGTTCATTCCGATAAAGACGTAACGGATCCTCAGTGGCGGCGGCTGTAGTGGTTAGGGCATCTGAGATAGGAACATGTATCATAGAGAAACAAATGTTAGTGACTGCGATAATCTGACGGAGGATGATTATGAACGCATGAGTAACTAACCTGGTTTGATAGTTCATTCCATGAAGAGAGAACAAGGACGATTCCAGGCGGTCAGCTGAAAAGACGCAGTAGACTTAGCCTGCAGAGAGTTCCAGACGCGGAAGTCTAGAAGGCTGCAGAGCTGACAGGAGATCAGAGCTGAGCTGATGAAGGAAGGCAAGATAATCCTAACGGCGAATCCAAGAGGCAGAACCAGGTTCAGTCCACAGAAGAATCCAACAAGAGTCAAAAGACAGGCCAGGCAAACAGATCAGACAGCTGCAGGCAGGCTCAAAGGTCCAAATACAGAAACGGATAAGGATCAGGCAATCAGAACATAATGGAGACGCTAGAAAACTCTCAACGCCAAAGGCTCAGGAATAATGTGGGACTGATGGCTGGGACCAAGGAGCTTAAATAGAAGCAGGAGCAGGTGGATCATATATGCAGTAATGAGGAACAGAGCAGGGCTAGACAGGTGAATGAAATGAGCAATTAAGTCAGCCATCAGCGCCAAAATTATAACACATAGGTCTCTTGGTGTGGATGGATGATTTTGGCACACAGCTCATGTGTCATACCCTCTTACTTGAGGGTGTCAATGATGGCATTCTGGACAGCAGTCAGGTCGGCAGTCTTACCCATGTTTGGGTTTTGAGTGATGAACCAGGTTGGGAGTTTTAAAGGTCTCAGAAATCTTTTGCAGTGTTTAGAGTTAATTTGTTGATTCAGATGATTAGGTGCATAGCTTGTTTAGAGCCCTTTTTCATGATATGCTATTTTTTTGAGATAGGAATTTTGGGTTTTCATGAGCTGTATGCCAAAATCATGTGTATTAAGACAATAAAAGACCTGGTTTATTTCTGTTAGTGTCCAATGAATCTAAAATATATGAATGTTCAAGTTTTATCATCACATTATGAAAAATAATGAACTTCATCACAATATTCTAATATTTTGAGAAGGATCTGTATTTCCATATTCAGCTAATTTTCACAAAGCTCTGTGAGATGTTTAAAGTTAGCAATATAGTTTTATACCTTAATTGCTTCAGACTACCTATAAAAACCTTATTTTCTTAAGTGTCTGCTGTGGATCTTGGTCTTCATTAAGTCCCCCAATAACAACCAAATTGAACACAGGTTGCTAGGAGTAACCTTGTGAATTTTAAATGAAATTTTAAATGATCTTTAATTTTAAACTATTGAATGACTGAATACTTTAAAATTTCATTAGTTGTAAGAAATCCTCATAATCAATGATAGAATTCTTCTCACTACACCATAAGAGGGATAGATCAACTAATAGTGTTAATCTATTACATGATATCCCAATAAAATACACTAAAGTTTAAAGCATTACAAAACGTGAGAAGTTAGGGACATCAATTATTTTTTTCAGAATACTGGATGTGAGTGGGTGTTCTTAGTGGAGAGGTGTGGATTTTAACTACATGAAACTGATCACCATGACAGTATCTTTACCAACACCATGACAACAGAGCAGCTTGAAATAGACAAAAAGAAAAAGAAAGACATGAACAACGTCAATCAAAAAGTGAAACTTTAGTGAATTAATCACACGGAGTGTTATTTTTCATGTTTTGTGCTGTAAAGTATATTTACATTCAATATTTGGTAATCATCAGCGCAGCATGGCAGGGATCTATGTCACCCTATAGCTCTGCTGAGGTTTTCAGATGCTGCTTTAATAGTGGCATTCAATTCATCTGCATAATTGGCTCTGGTGTCTAATTTTACTCTTAACAAAACCCCAGAGATTCTCTAGGGCTTTAGGTTCAAGTAGGTTTGCTGACCAGTCAAGAATTGGTGCTTCGGTACTGTGGCTAGGTGCCAAGGCTCGATGAAACTAGCTTCTACATGAAGCTTGTGAGCAAAAGAAGGCATGATGTACTGCAGTGTTTCATTGTGGACCAACAACTGCAGATGACTTGGCTTCTTGAACCATCAGTAACTTTGGAAACTTCACACTTTACGTCAAGCCATGTTGGTTCAGTGCCTCTTCCCTTCTTCCTCAGACACAGGATCTTGAACGTAGTGCAGAATTTACCGAAGTCTATTTCTGTTTTTTTTCATATCACAGCCAAGACACTTTTTGTGCAGGTTCTCTTATAATTTCAGTGCATCCCATTTTGTACTCATTAGTGTGGTGGTCTTTGAGGTTCTGAATTCAGCTGCTGTCCCACCAAGTGAATCTCCTTCAAACTCTTGAATTAGTTTTGCTTCACAGTCCTCTTAGTGCTGTTTTATGTACAACTTTTCTTACAACACTTTTTCCTTCCACTAAACTTTCCATCCTTGTTCTTGAAAACATTTGACTTTTGAGCTGTTGTGGCCTACCCTGCTTGTAAAGGTGTGCTGGGTAAATATCAAGTCAGCAATCTTCTGTGGGATTGTTTGGAACATATAACAGTTTAGCATGACTGAATTGAAATATCTTATATGCGGCTGAAATGTATAAACCGAAATTATAAAAACTTCTTAATTTGTCCATGCTGTCTTCCCTTCCCAAGCAAATCATTTGACAAGATACTGCACATTTGTTAAAATGGTGCTTTAGGGTCTAAACCAACTGTTTGGTGCCCTCTTTAGGTTAAAAAGGCCTACTGCTTCTGACTTTTGCTGTTGGCTCAGCTGTGGATGTGACATCACCAAGAAGCCCGGGGGGTTGCTTTCTGCAGACTCACTCCTCCCACAAACAATGGTTCACTTACAGTTCCAATATATATATACACTCACCGGCCACTTTATTAGGTACCCCATGCTAGTAACGGGTTGGACCCCCTTTTGCCTTCAGAACTGCCTCAATTCTTC
>NW_015151296.1:216535-234593 GCF_000732505.1 Cyprinodon variegatus | reverse complement strand
CATGCCTAAATGCACTGAGTTGCAGCCATGTGATTGGCTGCTTAGAAATTAAGTGTTAACGAGCAGTTGGACAGGTGTACCTAATAAAGTGGCCGGTGAGTGTATATGTTTTTATAGTCCACATTAAAACCTAAGACTGTGTCTTTAACTGGTACAGCTCAGGGCTGCTGGTCTACTCCAAAGAAACTTCATCTCTTCCCCCTATTTCCTCTGTTTTCTGATGTAGACCGTGGAGACAATCAATCACTCTGTAGCAAAAGTATCATCACTGTGATTCCTCTGCTCACCATGTTTGTGTTGCTGTTGCCAGTTTTGTGCACGTATGTTCTGATGTCCTCTGAGTTAAACTTTTCTGGCAGCAATTTTCAAATATTATATGTGGGTCCCAGTAAGTATCTGGAGGGAAGTGAATTGTACTTTAAATAGATAACACTGATGGTGGCAAGCTGCATTGTAGCCACAGCTGCCCTGGGGCTCACTGACAGAAGTTAGGCTGCCGTACACTGGCGCCACCAGTCCCTCCGACTACCATCAGTAGGCAGTGTTGGTAAAGTGTCTTACCCAGGGACATAATGACACTGAAAACAACTGCTGGGGCCTGTTACCCTACTATATGGTAAGGTTTTTCTTGTCTCCAAACAACTACAGAATTATCAGATTTTTGTTTGATCCAGAATATTTTCAAATTATTTTAGGTTTTTTTCCAGGAAACTATTCTTATTTAGGAAACTCACATTAGAGAGGAAGCCCTTAGGGATGAGGCACTCAGGGAAGGTGTCAGATAATGCAAACCAGAAGGGAAAGGAGCTGGGGAGAAAAGAACCACCAAAGAACCACCAACATGCAGCTAAAGAGGCAAATTACCAAATGCTATTATTGGCTGAAGGGGACGGTCTGAAGGATAGAACGTAGTGTCAGATATGAAAGAACAAGATGCACAGATTTACTGTTCCAGGAAAACTACCATCTCACATAGACATGCTGGATAGGATAAATATGAATAGATAAAGACTGTTAGTTCTAGGTGGGAATTACCTTTCAAGGTGTTGTCATATAACCAAGCTAAGATTCTGAGAAATGACCAACCAACACTGGTATCATTGGTAAGTAGTACATGGGAGCATCTGTCATTGATGTAGCCATCCAAAACCATCAAAACCTCATAAAAAATAAAAATAGGTGTAATATTGAAATACCCACAGCTAAGAGAAGAGCTGAAGAGAGGCTGAAAGGTTGTAAGCCTGATTGTTCTTCGGGCAAACATTGTTTATTTAAGCTTTGCTCAGGATTTAGGCGTTCAGTTTGCAAATACAGACAGGGCTCGATGTTAACCATAGCCCGATCTCTCGAGGCAAGTAGTTTTTATTGTTGGGAGAGTACAAATTTCTTTGCATTGGCCTGCCGGGCAAGTGCAATGATTGCAAAACAAAATTATGACTCAAAATTACTTTAAAATCACCGACATTCGATGAAAATGACCCAGAAGCGTTGCCGGCGCCATTTTTGTTGTTTTGTACAGATTCTCGTGTGATTTGAAAAAGCCGGGTGATTTTCCGCCAGATGGCTTGATTTTTGTCCACTTAGCGGTAATTTTGATGTAGTTAACAAAACGACAAACGGCTGCATTTATTTTGTCAGGGAAAACTAATCCTGAGTCAGTTAAAAGTCAGGGAATTATGTAAGACTGTGGAAACCCTGTATAAAATAACTATGTATAATGATTCTCTAGAAAAGTCACATTATATTAATAGTATTATCTTGTATAAACATATCATGACTCTAAAATAAGTTATTCATTTGTGACATTGACTTCTGTCTTGTGATTTATCTTAAGTTTTTAACCTGTCAAGTTTTTTTTTTAGATTTTTGACATTACAATTTATATTTTTCCAAGCACACAACAGTTTAAAGCAAAGTTTAGTTTGAAAAGAATGTGCAGGAAGGATTGAAAAGCATGTTATCACGGTAATGTAGGCTTGAGTTCATTATCTGACGCATGCATATACACACCAGGAACCTGGAAACTTAAAAAATACTGAATTACAAAAAACATTTAAAAAACAAACATGTTTCTTTGGTGTATATATACAAAAATGAATATTAGGAACTATATTTATCAAACATTATACTGGGCAAGTAAAAATTGTTTCTGGGCAAATTAAATGTAAAAGTCACTTGCCCAAAGGGCAAGTGGTAAAAATCCTTAACTTCAACCCCTGACAGATATTAGTCATAATTGGGTAACTTCTACCACTAGCTGGCATCTAATTTGCTTCAATGTAACTCTTGATACTGTAGGCATCAATGCATATGTTGGTATGTATGTAGGCTAATATGCATCAGCCTGAGTGGGAATTGGAGAGGTAGTCTACAAGGGTTTAACTATAGCATGAGTGGTTCAACTGTACTAGCACATATTTATGGTTCACAGGAAATTGGATGCATTCATCTACGACGCTGCAGTGCTGAACTACATGGCTGGCAGGGATGAGGGCTGTAAGCTGGTAACCATCGGGAGTGGCAAAGTGTTCGCCTCCACTGGCTACGGCATCGCCATCCAGAAGGACTCTGGCTGGAAACGTGCTGTGGATTTGGCTATCCTGATGCTGTTTGGAGATGGTAAGGTTGGACAGTTTTGGTAACACACGAGTAAAGACCAATAATGCTCCACCGAGGTCTAGAAACACCCCTTATTTTTGACATTTTACTGTCTATAAGGTTGAGTGTTTTGTATTCTTCGGTTGTGGTCTCAAAGTCCATAGAAATGTTTGTGTTTGGTACTTTAAGTTTACATATTTTCAGTCAAGTACCTTAACATGTTCAAGGTTTATTGATTTGTAGCCAGATTTTGAGCTTTGAATCATTCTGACACACAGAAGCTTAGCAACAAGCCACTCTAAACAGATAAAAATATGTGTCCAATTCTTTATGAAAATCATGTAAAATGTACCAAACATCATGACAGGCAGAAAAAATACAGTTCTAATAAGATGACTCTAAAGAGCTATTACCCTAAACCTTTTTATACAGTAGATGATCCAATAAATATGGCGTAGCATTAGGGTAATACTGAGTCATTTTATTGGTATTATGAGGGTAAAAATGATGAGACAGTAAAGTAATTTTAATAATAAGAGGAAAGCTTTGATAGAGTGAGCTAAGCTCACCCAAACTGAAGCAACACTTTTTATCTCATGGGGAAGGCTGTCTTTTCTCCAGACAGTTACATTAAGACTACTTTTTTAATCTTGCAATATTACGACATTATTCTTTTGAAAACCTCTATGCTCGTAATGCTAGGACATTACTGTAATGTCCTAATAAACCTATTTCTGAATTTTGTCAATTAATATGTATATATCTTAGTGTGGCCCTAATAATCTGTTGTAAATTAAATTCTGGTGTGCTGATTTTTATTTTCTCTGTTCCTGAAAACTACTCCAGATATTTTCATTAGCTGTTTTCATTTTATTTTTGTTTTTTAGTCTGCAATTAATTATTTTCCTCTCTACTTATTTAAGAAAATCCTTCCTAACTCTCACTCTTTCATTCTGTTTATTTATATAGTGGCAATTAATAACATATATCATCTCAAGGAACTTTATAAAGATAATTAAACAATTAAACCAGAAAACTGTGGCTGGTTTCTTATCTCTTGGTTTCTTAATGCTTCAGCCTATTAATTTAAAAAAAACATTTTTTAGATTTCTTATCTGGCTTAATATTTATCAGTAGGGCTGTGTCATATGGACATGAAAATATACCACAAAGAAGCCTTTCATATCAGTTTATATCCATAATTATTATCCATTTTTCTCTTATTTGAAATAAAGACCAGGGGGAAAAAGGCCGACATTAAATTGTAACCCTAAGCCTATTAAATGTTTCCTGTAGAAAGAGCATAGCCTACAGTACCTTACTTATCTTGGCACTGACTTCGAGAGGCAAAATTTTTTCTTCCCCCGCAGAAGGCGGTGAGGTTCTGGGTCAGTGTTTAATGAAATTAAAAAACTTTCAGTTGACGTACTTCTGTCAGTATTGATCATTCTTTTATTGCCCAGGCTAATTCTAATGGCATTTTTTTCAGCAGCCTTCCCGCTGTAAACGGTGATTATTTACTAATGTTAGACGTAGAGCTGATGTCTCTCTGTGTGTGACGGAACAGTCTCTGTAACCTGGGATATTAGTGTTATTTTAAACGGTAACAAATTATTACGGCTCCAGGTTTTAATGATTAGGATTATTAGTTTGCTTCCTGTTACTAAGTGTTAACAGCCGTATGCAAGCAGAAAGCAGATCCTTATCTCTGAGATTTGACTAATTCCTTCATTATTTACAAATCCAACATGTTCAAGAAGCACAGAAGAGTCAAACTGATCTCTTCAGAAAACTTGGAGGATGGAAATAGAAATAAAGCTCCTGTCACACCTTGGCGATTTAGCCAGCATATGCCTGAAGTACTAAAAAATATCTAGCAAAAACGCTGACATATGTTGTATAAGTGATGGGTATGTGAAGTACTCTGAAGCACAGCAACATACGGCAAGTATGCAGAGAAATTTTGAGGATGCACATTGCTGTCCCCCTCAGGACACTGACTTGTGACATTTCATGGGCATTACTCTGCCGTCCGTTATGCATAAGTTAGGCATTGAACATTAGTTCTGGACTCGTTATGAATAATCTGCATACGCCCAAAATTGAAAAAAAATACGTACTTAGAAGGTCCAGCGTATGCCAGCGTTTTAGAACATATTGGGACGTCAGGCATACGCTGGCTAAATCTTCAAGGTGATATATCTGAAGTTGAAACACAATAAGGTTGGAAGATCCCTGTGTTGTAGCATAGAGCTGCTTGTTCCTCTGTTTTCGACAATGATTATTTTTGAGTGTACAGAGTTTAGAACCACATAATGAAACTTCAAAGGGTAAAAAGGCAGCTCTAAATGTTTGGAATAATAGGACCGAAGGACAAACTGTTGATGGATAACTCCTGAGCCGCGCTGTTTCTGATCAGTGAGCATTTAACAGTGATGTAACAGCAGACCTCCTGTTATTGTAGGTGTAAAAGCTTTAATGTAGACTAACTGTGAATATTTAGCAGCTCATGAAACTGTTTGAGAAAATGTTTTTGACAGACATAAAAAATTGATTAAATTAGCCAGAAGGAGCAATCGTAGGAGAAACCCTTGTTGTGCGTATGTTTCTATACATTGTTGCTCTGCTGATTGACAGTCAGTGTCATAAAGATTTCAGAAACAGCCTGCATATGTTGGCAGGATAGCATGGGAAATAAATCAGTAGGGGATACGGGAAGCAGATACTTATCTGGTTTATGCTGCAGCATCTCAACAGAGAAGTTGGACTGAATTTGTCAGGGAAGTAATTTGCTCCTTCCTTTGTTATCAGTTTCTGTCAGCGTTTTAACTTTTTACTCCACCAGTTTGATCCCTCTCACATTTTCTTCTCACTAGTTAGAAAACTGGGTTCCTACAGTCTGGAAAAATCTTAAAAAGTAAAGAATTTTATTCGCACTGAGAAGTAGCAGATTGGTGATGTTATGATATGAAAGTTTAGTTTGTGTGTGTATACCTACATAAATATATGTGAAAGGGAATGAATAGATGTTAGATTTTTTTTCCCACCACAGCCGCAACGAGTAAGATCTTTTGGAGAAAGGTGGACCTTGACTGGTGTGTATTGAACAGATTCATTTACTTTAAAGTAGACATTAAACTGTTAGGGCATTTTTTTCTTCCTTGTATAAGATCATATAAATAGAAATATATATTTGAAAAATATCTATTGATCTAAAAATGTCAGAATCTTTAAGTTTTTAGAGCAGACAATATTTTCACGGACCGGGGGGGTAAATACGATCAAGTAAAATGATACGACTGGCATAAAATCAAATACAAACAGCAAAAAAATAAAACTCACTATTATGTTGAATTAGTGGGAGCCCTGAGCTTGTTTCTCCGAAACAAGCCGGTCGCATCTAGGCGTAAGGCGAGACAATGACACACGAAGTGTGCTCCTGATGTCCAGTCTGCTCTGTAGGTTTGTTTTGGTCGCTGTAACTGCAGAAAATCCAGCTTCCCAAAAATATGATGTTATAGATAGGATGAGTCTTGAACTGAATTAACCTGTGTCAAGAGGCACAGATGCACCGACTGATGTAATTGGGAGAGAATACCGCAATTTTTTCTATTTTTCAAAATAAAACATCACTCAGACTCTGATCATCGATAAATTATATATATATATATATATATATATATATATATATATATATATATACACATTTTTCTGTGCGGCCCGGTACCAAATGACCGACGGACTGGTACCGGTCCGCGGCCCCGTGGTTGGGGACCGCTGCTTTAGAGTAAAGGTGCAGAAGATAGTCTTGGTCCTGACCAAAGTAAAATACTCCCCCATGCTATGTCATCCGGGTCATAGTCATTCCATGAGATAAGGATACACAAGGCTGTAATATAAAATGAGAAGACATTGAAGTGACAAGATGGCTAACTTTCCTATTTATACCAATTGATCTGTTAATGTTCCTACTAACACAATCAACCTGCTCCAACTTTCATCAATTATACTTTGTAAGAGATGCCTATGGTAACTTAGCAGATTCAAGTTTGATCAGAGTTAAATCTTTATCATGCGACTTTCTGACACTAAAAATAATCAAAGTAATTTTTTGTTTTTACATTCAAAGATAACATATTTAACTTTAACCATACAGCATAGTAATAATGTAATAAAGATTGAGTGTAGAGCTAGGGGTTTGTCCTCTGCAAACATAATTGATGAAAGCACTTTTGTAACATTAGGCAAGTCATTTTTATCAATAAGGAATAACAGTGGTCCAAGAATGGTCCCCTGTGGAACTCCACATTGTAATTTAGCTCTGCTTGAAAAATAAACCCCTAATGGAAATAAACTTAGATCTATTGGGAATGTAATTTGATAAACCTTTTTAAGAGACATTTCTGAAACCATTTCTGTATAATTAAGCTAACAAAATCTCATGATTTACCATATCAAATGCTTTTGAAAAGTCTAAGAAGATACTTCAAGTGAACTCATTATTTGTTTGAGCAGCTGTAAGCAACAGTTAACTACCAGGTGGAAGGATTTTTGCAAGAACCATATCGGTCAAGGTAAAGAACATTACAACATTACATTAGAGTCTATATAAAAACGATTTCATTTATGAAGAGTTTTTTCTTTATATAAAAAAAGAAATTTAAAAGCATGGTGGATATTGGTCTAGGTTTGGTTAAAAAAAAAAATAATAATATTAGTAAACAAATAAAGTGGGTTGGATTATCAGCTTTGTATAGAGGAAGAACTTTTACTTTTTCTGGCACACACCTTTTACAGACAACTGTAAAATGACAAATGTAAGACATTGTAAGACATTAAATCATTTTCAGAATATTATAACCTCACTCTTTGAATATATAAATACTATTAGGTTTACAGTTTTTTATTTTTGCTTTTTGTTTTTTTTTTTTATGTTTTTTCCCCCCATTTTTCTTCTTATATATTTAATAAATTCAGTTCAGTTTAAGTTCAGTTCAATGATATGATAAGATGAATACGGTTTAATTAATTAAATGTATATTGGAGGAGCCGTCCTACGTGCTCATCCCCGTTTTCACTTACAGGTGGTGAGTCTGACATAGTGAAAAAATTGCACGTCTTTTTTTGGAAAGTAAGCTTGTATGAGCGATGCAAACAGCAACTTTTAAACAGAGCATGCGCGAGGAGAAAAGGGCTTGTGCACGCTCTTGCATGCGTTTAATGGGTGTTCTCTCTGGGGAGCAGGTAAAGGGTTTTGCATGTGCATTATTTTTTTAACACTAGAGTTCCCAAGGCAGTCTTTTTGACGGTTCTGACATTTTTAAGTGAAAGAATTTAATTTAGATTAATCCTTAATCAATTTTCAACTTTGAACCTGTGTAGTAAAGCAGTCTTATTTATATCACTGATTAATTTTTAATACAAATTTAGAATACAAATGTTAATAGCATATAAATACAGCCTTTAAAAATATATATTAGACCTGTTGTAAGGTCTAGATATCCACAATGTGTTTATATGACACACTAAAACTGTTAAGATACAAGGATAATAAACCCTTTTTATTAATATTTTGATTAGTCATCTTGGAGTATCAGCTGTAGGTCTTTTACTGTAAACTGTAAGGTCTGCATCCCATCACTTCCATTGTTAGTTACCTTTACAGATTTCCCATTCATCCATACGGCCATATGGCTACCTTTCATCTTACCATGTTTCCATTCTTTTTTTCTAGGCTTTCCCTCCTCCCGTCTTTCTTTTCTTGACATTTTTAATCTAATTCCCATAATCAATGTTTTAACAATGTAGACATCTCCCAATTATTCATCAAAAAGCAAAATAACTAGATGTTTAAGTTAGAAAAAGTATGGAAATAAAAAAAATCAAAGGTCCGTGGATATTTTTCATTTTATTGCCTCAGTTATTTCAGGAAGATAGTGCAGGGATTGCAGCAGTTGGCTGTTTAGACAGCCAGGGCATTTAGCTCTGTATAAATTATTGCCTCCATGTCTCTCATATGTTATAGTGTTGATGCTAACAGTAGAACATATTATGCGAATATTTATATATGTAGCTGGTTGAGCATCTGATTTATCGACCATTAGCATCCATTGACTTTAAAATGGTGATTAACGGTTATGACACATTGTAGGGAATGAGACAGCACCTGGTTAGCTTGTGTTTATGTCTTATTGAACAGAGCTCAGGAGCATTCTTAGGCCACTAGTATCTATTTCATAGAAATGCTTGGCTGATTATTAGCCTGTATAAATTATGATCAGGTAAATTATTTTTACCTGATCATATTAACAGTTTTTTTCTTCAAATAGCTGTTTAATACTTTGAATCCCGTATGTCACAGACTAATACTTTCTATATCCAAGAGTAATAAAAATTATTTTTCATTTATATATTTGCACCTTTTTAAGGGTTATATAAAATTTGCTCTAAATTAAATCAAACTTACAATATATTCAGTAGCTAGTTAGTTGTTATGCATAATCCTGAAATGAAACAGCTTCAAATAAGACAGTTTCTTTTAAGCTGTTTGTTAGCAGTGAGTCGTAGAGATGACTCTGCTTCAAAAGAAAAAAACAAATTAATTCTTTCCTGCATTCATTAAACCCCTTTAAATGTGACACACCTTTGAAATGCAGCGTCATCTGTGGATCTTAAAGTGCATAATTCTTCAGGTTACACAAGCTGAGTTTTCAAGCAGTCATTTTACTTTTCCTGGTCCTTTGAAATGTACTCTGAATGTCACAATAAATAAATTAATGTGTCTCAAAAAACAAGTAAAGGTCAGTTTGTGTAATAAATACATGGTTAATTTAATGAATATTTAATTTTAAAAGTTTATTTACTGCAAGTAATTAAATGAAAAGAGAAAAGTCATACATAATATATACTCATGATTATCAGTGAGGATATATAATATGCAGAGCCTTTATAAGCTGAATCTAGAGTGCTTTAAAGATGCCTATGTAAATTCTCAGTCATCCGGGTCACAGCAACCACAAACAGGCTTTAATTGGAAGGCAACAGGACTTTTGCTTCTGCAACCTTTCTGGAAATATCCTCATTCATGACATGAGGTTATCCGGTCATAGCAACCATCAAAACAAGCTTAAGAAAGTCTCCTCTCCTTCCAACTTAAGTGCTCTAAAGGAAAGTTAAGAGAAACAAAAAAATAAAAAATAAAAATGCCTGAAAGAACTGGAATTACAGCATCCTCGAAGATATTGTAATGAAAAGCCCATTTAAGAGTCTGGGGAGGATTCAAAAGGTACAAAACCTGACCTGAGTTAAAGCTTCAACAATTTTATTTATCCTTATTTATTTACGAAACATTACATTTTAAATCACCTTTCAGTTTTGTTGATATCAAAGGTTGATATAAGTCCATTTTGTAAAAGGGAATCCCCCGAATCGCAATGCTTATGGACATGGACCCACAGATAAAATATACTTCAAAGAACCAAATTCAGTCACATAAAAAGCAGAATCACAAAGAAAGCAGAAATTAGAACAATAACCACAACATCAAACAAAAAACAAAGCAACAGACAGGAAAGAACTGTGACAGAAAAGCCTCTGAGAAAAAGGGCTGCAACTGTCTATTTCTTGTGTCAACCCACTTATAGATCAGTATCATCTTACAGAGACTAAGGAGAAAAATTACTGGTTAAAATTCATCCTTTTGAATAAAAGCAAAGGTTGCATTTATTTTGTAAACAATCACCCCAGAGTCAGTTGAAGGAGTAGAGAGGCAGAGAGTCCAGTTGCTCCCAAGTCCAGTTTTCATTTCTGCGATGATTTAGGGAGCCACTTCATCTGCTGCCTTTGGATGATGTATTTTATCAAATCTAAAGTCAGCTCATTTGTACTACCTGGAAATCCTGGAGCACTTGATGATTTTTTTTTAGAAAAAACAGTTTCAGCCGATGATTGAACATCGTTGTGTATTTTGAAGACCTCTGTAACAGCAGGTGTGTGTTTAACAAAGACAAACCCAAGAGGTAAAGACATGAGAAATTACTTGTTGGGAGCAACTGTTGATATTCATCAACATTTTTCAAACTATAACAGCTTGACCCATGCTTATATATAGGTTTATTTCATTCTCTATTACCGCTAATTTAATTGACTGTTCCCGTTTAAAAACAAGCTTTATATTGTGTTGTTCTTGTTATACAATCTAATTTGTAATTGGATCATGTCTCATGTCCTTGTCACTATTACAACAAGAACACTTGTATTGTGTTTATATGCCGATGTGAAGGATAGACCTGTAGCTCCTTTGTTGCTCTTTGCAGGTCTACCTGTCAGAAACGTGGGACAAAATGGGCTCTATTGTTGCTTCTTTGAACAAGCAGCCCAGGTAGCCTTATAGTTGAATGTGTGAAAGGCAGACCCAGCATGTGTAGAAAGGGCACAGTTAGGTACTTGCTATTTTTCTCATCATGGTAAGCCTTTACTCAGCTCAGGTCAACCTTTTCTGGCTTTTTGTTGTAAGTGTTATTTGGTGCCTCCTACTGTTTCTATACCAGGTCACAAAGCTATGAACAAATCCTTGCTATGGTTAGCAAAACCTTTTCCCATTTCGTCACATTATAAGCACAGATGTCTGTGTATTCCAATAGGGTTTCATTATGACATAAAGTAGGAAGGGAAAAGAAAACAACTGCCCAACCCATCCAACCATCTAATTGCATACTATAACCTAAAGGCAGTTTAGAGTCAACCATTTGGGCTAATATTTATGTTTTGGAGGAAACTCAACCTGTCCAACCCATTTAATGCTTATATTACTTATATAAACCTTTGATTGTTCATTTAGACAGCTTAGATGTATTAATATATTTCTAGTTATTTGCAAGAGCCTTACAGATGAATTTGGCCTCTTTATTGATTCATTTAGAAACTACAGACGTTATGCTTGTTTATTTCTTGTTGGTACAGTGTGGTTAGTGTAGATTGACCCTGAACTGCTTCTGGAGCCACTCAGTTTATAGCCACCTCTGGGGGGATACGTTCCTCCCCCAATAAATATTTTTTGGCTCCACCACTGCTCTCATGTGGCTAGAGTGACGGGATGTGTAGTGTTAGCTGTCCAACACCATCTTCCAAATATTTGCTGTGTTCCCAGCATAGTGCTTGGCAAACCGCAGACGGGACTACTTTCTTCTTTACTATAAAGCCCACATTTGTGAAGAAGGAGTTGTCCTGTCATCAAATTCTCTCACCTGAGCTGTGAAACTCTTAATGCAATGCTCCCCTGGCTTTTGGGCTTAGGTAGACGGCTATGTGTACATGTAGTGTCAGATGATAATTGAGAGATGCTTTGTTAGATGTTCAAAGTTTGAGAAATTGTTTTATAACCTATCCCTGCTTTAAATTTCCCAACACTTTCTCCCTGACCTGTCTGTTGTGTTTAGAACTCTCTAAGGTTCTGTTGGTTCACTAATGTTCTTTAGCAAACCTCTGAATCTCTAACACTGCTGGTTTTACAATGCTGGATTTATTCAGTAAAGGACTTCTAAAAGCTGGTTTTACTTCATACCATCTAGGTGTGTCACACTTGAAATGGAGTAATTCAGATTCATACCAGATTTTAAAAACCACAAACTTCCCATTTTAAAGTTACCCTCTCCTCTGTTTTGTTATGCTGTATTAAGCTACTCTGTAGATTTTTTTTTAAATAGGTTAGCTACATCTATTTGCTGTTTGAAAACTGTTGCCTCAACAATATGAATAAAAAAAAAAGGTAACTGCTATTTTTAGTCATATCAAAACCATAGGAGGTTAGAAAGTTCAAAGTTTGACCGGCTGGTGATTTGGCAGCATTTTTAGTTTTTTTTTCTCTGAGGAAAAGCTCAAAATAAAATAAACAAAAGCTCTACAATGTTGACCTTTCCCCTTAGAGAATCCAGCTCCACTAACAGTTCATGTCCTCTTTGCTGCTTACCTCCTGTCACATCTCATGCCGAGCAGCATGCTGACACGCAGACACGCATACAAAGATGTTGGCCTTCAAGGTGTTATCACTTTCTATTGTGTCCTGTGTGATGGATAAATAGGTCAGCACAGAGAACACGTTCACCAGGAATTAGATCTCCTAGTGTCAGAATGACTCAGACTTTTATGTAGACCCTTGGAAACCTTTTGTATATCATACATCTGTGCATGCAACATGTTTATTGCATGAATCTGTGCACATGTGTAGGGCTCCTGTTATATTAAATGGCAGAAAGACTGCTGTATACATAAGGCCAATGCTTCCGACATTACCTCATGTGGGTTGTTTGGCTGTCAGCACACATACAGCAATCCAGGTTAGAAGACCAGACTCATCGATGTTTGCTCACAACTGTCACATCTTGTTTTGTCTGTGGGAGAGCTGGGTGTTATACGTGCAATGGGAGGGTTTCAGCACTGTCTTTGCAATAGCACACAGAGTACCCTAAATCTGAACAGATGTAAATGAAGAAGGAAAAGAGCAGTGATTGTTGGAGGAGGAGGAGGAGGAGAGGGGTGGGCTGGATGGCACAATATAATGAAGTAATATAAACGTGATTACATGGATTTTAGTAATGACAGTTTGTCAGTCTGAGTGATGCGTTGTCAGTCATTTTTTTTTTTTTTTGGTCTAAAACATGAAGATACAGGCTCCATTTCTTAGCTTGTTACAATTCAAGACATTTCCTGTTTCTAGTTCTTTTATTTTTCTGAAATGACTAAGCTCACTAAAGTTTATGTTAAAAAATGCTCACAAATATACTCAAGTCACAATAAATTTGAAAATAATACACCTTACAGTAGACTTATCCGTGAAGTGCATGAGACCAGGTTCAGACTATATCTTGTTAGCAATGTTTATCTTATGTAATCAGTGGTTAAAGTAAGTTCCAAAGTCTAGATTGTGTCAGTAAGTGGTTAAAACTGTATCTGGGTGTTTATATTTTGTTGTGTTAAATTATTATACCTCATTTGTTTCTGCTAAATCTGCAAAAAGAGTAAATGTTTGGTGATCATTTGTGAAAATAAGTTGAGGGATAAATATGTTAATAAATTTAAACATTTCATTTACAATATTTGACTTGGATTTGGTAAAATAACTGAAATTGGATCTAGGGGGAAAAAAATGGGTATGGACCTTGGTAGAAAGATAAGACATGACTAGAGCTTCGGACCTGGCCAGAAAGACTAGGCCTGACTAAGTGCTGGGAGAAAGACTGGGGATTTAGGTCTGGAGAAAAAGATTAGACCTAACTAATGCTTCCAAAAAAGGCATTAAACATTAGGGGTGTAAATCACACCCATCATGGCGATTCAATTCAGTATCGATTTCCTGACCCAACGATTTGATTATTTTCGATACTCAAGAATACGATTCAATTCGATTAATTGGTTCTATTTTTATTTTTTTTTTACACCTTAAAGGCTAGACAATGTTTCAAATTTGAAATAAATCAATGGAAGCTGTAATATCGTTATGCATTTTATTTGAGAAACAACAGCAAATAACAGAAGTATGAAAAGTTGTACTTCACCTATTCCTATTGAAACCTCATTCACTGAAAATTATTAATACCCCTGCGTTATAGATTCTGAAAGGCCTTGCATTAAAAAATACTGCACAAAATCAATGCAATGAGTGCAATGCAATACCTCAGCTCCAGACGCACCCGCCCCCTCCACAGACGCTCAGCTGCTCCTCTCCCCAGGATGTAGCTGACCGCAGACAGTGCCGCAGACAGGAGGCTGGCTTGTTTTGTTTTTATGACCGAAATTGCGGAAAAAAACTCATGAAGTTTGACCCGCTAGAAAAGCGAGGTACGCGAGAACGCTGGGACCCTTTTTCCACCTGGATCTCCGCTCTTTTTGGCCCTCATGTCCCTCCATCGTCGGATTAAACTCGCCCCCACTTCCTCACCGCCTCGGCCGTATCTAGACCCACAGCGTGTAGCGCAGACCATGCTTCAATATTTAGCATAAATCAAAAATGTCTGTGTCAAGCTTACTGCAACACACTGCTGTAAGAGTATAACCAGGAAGCGAGGTAGGAGGGCAAAATAGGTTTAGCGCCACCGCAGCACGGGAGGGAGAATTACGCCCAGGAGCAAACGGATAAAAATAGACTGGAGGAAAAAAAAAAGATGAATTGATACTCTTGCGGGCGTATCGATGCATCGGATCGTCGGCTGTTGGATCGATGCATCGATACGAAACGATTATTATTTTTACCCCAATAAACATGTCTTGGACTTGGGGAGAAACATTTGGGAATTGACTTGAACCTTCGGAATAAGATTAGAGTCAGACATGAACTTGACATGAAAGATTTGGGACTTAACATGGACCTGAGGAGAAAGCCTGGATCTTACTAAGGTGTAGGAGGAAGACTGATTTGGACTTTGGACTTTAGCAGGAGTTGGAAAACAGAGTTAACACTTGAATTTTACTCGGTAGGAAAAACAAAAGCTTACTATAACCAATCCTTAATGGTCAGATTCCTCTACATCAGCGGTCCCCAACCTTTTTTGCGCCACGGACCGGTTTTATGTCAGATAATATTTTCACGGACCGCCCTTTAAAGTGTGGGGGTAATGAGATAAAATAAAATGATACGACTGGCATAAAATCAAATAAAAACAGCATAAAAATAAAACTCAGCATTATGTTGAATTAGTGGGAGCCCTGAGCTTGTTTCTCCGAAACAAGCCGGTCCCATCTAGGCGTAATCGGAAACAATGACACATGAAGTGTGCTCCTGATGTCCAGTCTGCTCCGTAGCTTTGTTTTGGTCGCTGTAACCGCAGAAAATCCCGCTTCACAAACATAGGATGTTATAGATAGGATGCGTCTTGACCTGAATTAACCTGTGTCAAGAGGCACAGATGCACCGACTCATGTAATTGGAAGATAATACCCTAATGTTTTGTATTTTTCAAAATAAAACATCACTCAGACTGTGATTGTTGTTGATGAAATTATATACATATATATATATATTTTTTTTTTCTGTGCGGCCTTGTACCAAATGACCGACGGACCGGTACCGGTCCGCGGCCCGGTGGTTGGGGACCGCTGCTCTACATGACATTTTTTCCATCTTGAATTGGAGACTTCAGGCTTTGCACCATGTTGTCTTCTTTCCCTTTGATAAAAACTAAATAAAATATATGACTAACAACAAGGCTACCATGATGATACCTGTGTGACTGTATTTCCAGGTGACATGGAGGAGTTCGAGGCCCTGTGGCTGACAGGAATCTGTCACAACGAGAAGAACGAGGTGATGAGCAGCCAGCTGGACGTGGACAACATGGCTGGGGTCTTCTACATGCTCGGGGCTGCCATGATTCTGTCACTACTCACCTTCATCTGTGAACATTTGTTCTACTGGCAGCTGCGTTTCTGCTTCATGGGCGTGTGTTCAGGGAAGCCCGGGTTCACATTCTCCATCAGCAGAGTGAGTCTTCCCATGTTTTTATTATTTTTTTTTTTTAGATCTGACCTCTGTCCTCCTGACAGAAAGATCACGGGGCCAGCCGTATGGAAGCCAATGGCCGTGGTTGAGCTTTATCAAGTCAGTCAGGAGGACGTGATGACTCATTTGGTTTACCTGCGGCTCATTTCTGTCCATTCACTGAAATACTCAACATACGTAGCCTGTGCTTCACAAAAGCATTTATAAATTTATTAATTGTAATTAACTTGTTAACTGATGTAATGAAATCTCTAGTAGAGATTTTAAACTACCTAAACCTGAAATAAAGCTATTACTGTAGTAGCATGATCTTAAGATGAAAATAAAACAAAATCCACTTTATCAATACATCCATCATCTTCCACTTATCCGTTGGATCGCTGGGGTAGCAGCTTCAGTAGGGAGGCCCAGACGTCCCTCTCCCCAGCCACTTGGGCCAGCTCCTCCAGGGGAATCCCAAGGCGCTCCCAAGTCAGCCGAGAAACATAGTCCCTCAAGAGTGTCCTGGGTCTCCCCCGTGGGCCTCATTCCTGTGGGAAATGACAGGGACACCTCATGGCAGGAAGTTGCTCATAAATCACAACCATAAATCAGTAAAACAACTTATAATAACCCTACTTATAAGTGTCTGAAAATATAAACTAAAGGTCATCAATCAAAACATATTTAGACAAACCCTTGTTAAATCCCGGAGAACCAATGTACCAGATTAGCGACTTACAAGAGTTTTCGATCATTCTGTTTCATTTTATGAGTCTCTTTTCCTCATGCCACCTGCAACCTGGGCTCTTGTCTTACTTTTTGTTGATTAGCTTGTCTTATGTTACATTTCCAGTCCTCATCTTTAATATAGCATAACACATTAAATCCCAGGGATCAACCCAATCCACATCAAATGAATCGATTAACACACTCACACTAACACAGGGCACCTTCAATCAGCTGCGACTGATTGTGATAACGAAGTTTCGCATCTTCCTCTGTTCCTCATTTACATTAATAGCAGCGCAACCTGCTACTGTAACAGCCATTTCTGCGTGCAACGTGCTCTTGCGCTCTTTCTACCGTAATAACAGTCTACATGCAACATTTTCCCCTTCAATCATAAAACAATAAAATCGGGGACATTTCCGGGGACAGCTTTAGCCGGGGATAGGTGGTCCAAAAAGGGGACTGTTCCTGGAAATTGGTCACCATTCTGATCACTGTAGTTTAGACAGCTATTTTTTGTATTCCAATAAGGGGAGATCGCTGCATCATCCCTCTGGAAGGAGGGGAGCATGGTAGACATACTGTGCATTGGGCTATAACAAAGAGCTATATTTTTTCCTGGACTGGAACCTTAACCACTGTGTGATGTCGCTTTCAAACAATTCATTTAAAATACAAAGATGGCGCTTATCCTGGCAGGGGAACTAATAAAGCCTGGCTGCGCTCCAGGCTTCTAATTTACTGTGAGAAACCCTGCAAGCCTCTTACTAGACAAAACTCTTGCTATTGACAAGCATCAAACAAGAAGCAATTTCCACATCTGTCTAAATAAAAAATCTCTGAGCATAATAGCTAACCATTTAGGCAGTGATTGCTGAAAACTCTGCTAGTTGTAGTTGGTTGTCAGCTCTGCCTCTTTACAGTAGCCACCCATTTCCTTCACCTTTCGGTGAAGAGAAGCAATAAAATGAGATTTTGTCCTTTCTTCCTTTTTTAATTCGTACACCCATATGCTTAGCACGAGATATCATGTTTTTGTTGGTGTTTTTAAGGTAATATAGAGGAAAACTACAATAGCTGCTGGTTTTTTTCTAGGTACGCAAGTTTTTTTTTTTTGCTGTCCTAGGACACAAAGTCGTGTGATGTGATTGGTTGAAGCCAGCTGCACATCCTCTATAGCAGTGGTCTCCAACCCTGGTCCTCAAGATCTACTGTCCTACAGATATTAGATGCATCCCTGCTTTAACACAGCTGAAT
>NW_015151296.1:204409-215350 GCF_000732505.1 Cyprinodon variegatus | reverse complement strand
CAAATCACATTTCTTCCCCATACTGATGCTCGGTTTGAACTGCAGGAGATTGTCTTGACCATGTCTACATGCCTAAATGCACTGAGTTTCCGCCATGTGATTGGCTGCTTAGAAATTAAGTGTTAACGAGCAGTTGGACAGGTGTACCTTATAAAGTGGCCGGTGAGTGTATATTACACCCGGCTCTGTAAAAGCCTTAAGATGCCAAATAGGAATTTCATGTCCTGTTTTTACAAGGAGTGATTTGTGGAATAGTTAGCAAAAATGAAAAGAAGCTATAGCAAAGAAAAACTTTTATGGTATTGCAAACTTCATACCAAACACATTTGGTTTATATAACAAGACAATTGTATTATGCTGAATTTGCATAATGTTACCTTTCAGAAAGCAGATAATTACTTTGTGCAAATTGTACTATACTTGTTACTGGAACAAAGGCCACCAGTGTTTATTTTTTTTTAAGAATTAAGGTCTTATTGTAATGCCATGTATTTTACATTCACATCGCTGAGGTGAAGTACCTTAAACAGCAATTACTTTTAATAGACCTGAAAAACGGATTTTGCTCATTGAACTGCATGCCTCTCAATCAAAGACACCTTTCAGAAGTAGCAGCTATTGAAACTATTGTTTTGGAATGAATTAGCTTAAGACTGCAGCTGCAATCCATAGTGGTTCAAATTCCATTTGTTTTAGTACGTGTGAAGATAATGACACCGAGAGAGTAAAAGAGGTCAGGTAATGGGAGAAGAGATAAACATCCAAGCAAGTGACAGAAAAATGGATGAGGTGAGAAGTACCAACATGGCAGTGTGCTCACAACCTTGGTTCCATTACCTTTCAGCCGGAGAAGCAGTAGATGAAGAGAGATAAAGACAGACAGCCCCATTGGAGCAGCTGTCGCTCATCAATGCACCCTGAAACCTAGATAATAAAAAAAAACACAAAGGGAGAACTGAGCCATGAGAAAGAAGAAGCTTGATGGTTAACAATTATGAATGCAGCTCAGTGACTTGGAAAGTGACTAAGAGACAGACAAAAACAGTTTTTGACAAGTTGACGCCTTCGAGGAACGTTGGCCCGCACACTCGCTGGTGGACAGTGAGTCGTCAACCTTTCAGTTCTGTCGCCTTGACCAGATTCTCCCAGCCTGTATTTAAATATGCTTGCTTGACCCTACAACCAAAAGGCTTTTTTTTCCCAGCACCAAAAGAACCATTTTACAATTCATTCAGCTACATACTTTTTTTGGCAATGGCAATTTGCGTTGATCACTCATAACAGTATGACCCACTTATGTTGTCCTGAAGCTCAATTACATCTGTATTGAAAAAGTTATTTACAGAGTGCAGCAACAAACAGCAGAGTTTGAGTCAGCGCCATGTGTTAAATCAGTTGACTTCTGCTGTTTGTTTAAAGTTAATGGTGTGGTTTTGTGACATTTTTCATAGATCAAACATTTAAAAAGTTATTTTTTGAGTATCTCTTTTTCATGCTTTTTTTTTGTTCTGTTTTCTTTGTTTTTCTGGGGGCTTTATAAACTTGAACCCTTCCATTTACCTTCCTGAGCAACTCCAGTACTGTTGCTGGGGATTTACCAGTTGGTATCCTGTTAGAGACTCGTCAGGGATATGCAGAGTGTCCGAAACAGCTGGTAGGTGAACGGATGAGAAAAGCCTATTGCAGAGGGAAACATATACTTGGCATTTAGATGGAGGCATTTAGTGAGGACAGAGAAGAGGACCTCAAATTGTGCAAAGACTTGGTCTGAACTATCTCTTCCTTTTCCACTGATTAGTAAGTGCAAATGTGTAAATGACCAGACAAAGACTTGGTTGACATCTGATGATCAGAGTTAGAATTATGAGATTGATGGATGCAGCAAACCATGTTGCCATGCTAGCAATGAACAGCATACTGGCAAAACAGGGGAGTGAGCTTGTATGTTGATTCCTGCTAAGGTCGTCTTTCTATTCCTCTGACATTAAACTCCTCTGTTTTTCCATTCACCCTTTTAATCTGCCTTAAGGAACTCCGCACAAATTTATAGCCATAGTGGGTATCCATCCAAATCAAACATGGTAAATACATTTACTATTGCAGTAATTGTACACAACTTGCAAAGCATTACACTTGCCCCTTCATGTTTTTTAATCAGAGACTTTAAATGGATTTTCCTGAGGACATGCCTGTCTATTTTTCTCAGTTTGATTACTTACAAAAAAGATATAATAAGCTACTTCTTAAGAGATGCTGTGGCACAGTAAAGACACTTTCAAATCATACCCGATGGAACCGTTGGGCACTTCTTGCCCTAGTCTACAAGAAGTTTTTTTCTTTTTTTTTATACTTTATTGATCTAACATTTATTGATCTCACAGAAATTTACCTATGCATTTAACCCATACCCATGGGGAGCAGTGGGCTTCCATTGTGGGGCGCCCAGCAGTGGCGGCTGGTGGAGTTTTTTCCAGGGGGTCTATAAATTAAAAATAGACGTATACCAAAAACCAATCAAATTATACTAAGTTATTCATATGAATGCCAACAACAAGAAACACTTTATAAAAACAAAACATAATTTCATGTACAGGTTTAATTTTTGTACATAAATGCTTTGTGAAGACAAATCTGTGTTTTGCATGGTCCAATAGTGTGTCGCAAACCTAAAAAAATAATGTATACGTTTGATAATGGAGAAGCTTTTAGTTAGCTTTATATTTTTTAATATACAAAAACTATTTTTTTTCTGTGACTGCATTTATTTAAGAGCAACTATGCAGATTAACAAACATCTAGAAAAAGTACACTATATTATATTATTTTCCATGTAAATTCAAGATTATTCATGCTTCTTTGCCTTTTCTAAAAAGTGCTTTAAATCAGTTATACCTGTCTTTATCCGTGTTGGGTCAGATCCTGATGTTTGAAAATGGAGGCAAGAAAAGCAGAATAAAGCATTAGCCTTGTCCATGCAGTTAGCCAAGCCTTGTAGTTAAATCAGGTCCTGGAAAAGGAACGTTTCTTGTGTCATATCTCTCTCTCTTTATTGCGTCTCCAACTCCTGTGACTGGACCTGCCAATCACCAGCAAAACGTCTGCACTATGGCGGGAGGTCGTGAGCAAATATACTTTCTGTCAGCTCGGGGCGCACCAGAGCTGTGCCCTGAGCTCTCCTATGCCTTTGTATTGCTGAGGAGCTACTGCACATGTACAGCTTTTAACTAGAGTCAATGGGCAAATATTTTTGTGCCCTAGGACAGAAATACGTACTTCACCAATCTGACCAAAAATTAAATAACGCTTTACTTGTCTTTAAAGATTAAATATTTATCTTGTACATCCAATAAATAAATATCAATATATCTCAAAAATATTTTACATTTTAATAAAAATTAAACTAGATGTACTTTTTTAATGTCTTAATCAGGGTCATTGGGTGGGTGGGGTGTGCCACTTGTGCCCTCTATTGATCAGCCCCTACTGGAGCCCACGGAGCAGTGTGGGGTTAACGGCCTTGCTCAGAGACCCAGAGTGGCAGTCTGTGGGAATGGGGCTTGAACTTAGAACCTCACAAGGATTGTGTGTAAAGTGGTAGGAGTATGGAAAGAAGAAACTATCAAATAACTTGATAGTTGTTATTACAGCACAAACACAACTCTGGTGGTGATATGCATAAACTAACTTGCACTATGACAAGTGGCATCACTTTCTGTAAAAATAGCATAATCCCCCAAAAATAATTTCAATTTACCCAGAAAAAAAGCCTTGAGTCGGTAAATCTCTTAGGTATCTTGAATCAGAAAAGATCGTCTTTCATCAGGCAATTATAACCACTAAGGGACCTTTGCCTACAAATGCACCAACACTCAACAGGAGTCTAAAAAGGCAACCAAACTTTGTCGTCTCTTCTTTTGGAACAATAACATATTTCAGTTGATATTAGTATGAGTAGTTGGCAGGACTCTGTAGAACATTATAATCGGTTTGCTTTATTGGTTGAACCAAGTATACCACCCTTTGTGGACTTGAATTTGAGATGCCTCTTAAAGAGCCTCATGAAATGGACTTGTTCCCACAGATGCTAATAACACAGTAAACTGAAACACTGAGTATTCTGACACCTTTCTATTAAAATAATACAACTAAAACAATAAATATGTCAGATGGAACAAAACGGACCAGCCTTCCCTTTTCCTGTGCATCACTGAGCCTAGGTCCTCCATTACTCTGGCAGTTTACCCATTTCCTTCCTTGCAGACTCCCGTCTGCCACTGCAGGACCACTGCAGACTCTAAGCTATATTATGTGGACCATGAAAAAAAAAACACTTAAATGTGATCATTTTTCCAGCTTCTAAAGGATTAACTTCAATGTTGATAGATATTGTCTATCAACATTGAAGTTGATAGACAAAAAAAAAAAAAAAATTATATATATTTTTTATTTTATTTATTTTTTTATTTATTTAGTGGTCATAATGTTGTCCGACCTACTGAAGCAGGTTGCTGTAATTGTCTTCCTCTTTCATATATAATATATTTTACTGTTTAGTGGATGAAACATGTAAAGCTCTTGTTTACACAGGCAGCTGCAATGGTGTAAGTGAAATTTAAATTGCATTGATTAATCCTATTGATTTGTGGTCAAAATCACAGGCTTAGTGCTTCTCATGTGGTATAAATCAAGACCCTGATCTGCTCTGCCCATTTCTAGTCTGTTATCTGGTCCTGAGCTTTGGAGTAAAGCTTATACGGACCGTACTCTTTCCTACAGATAATCCATTAATGAATGTGTATCCTATTACTGTTAAATAAAGAGTAAACACAAAGCATGGCAATACATCCCTTCTTGTTTCTGTTTTCCTCTAACTCTTAATTTTCGTCGCTGGCATTTGTCGTTTTCTTTCTCTATCTCCCCCTCTGACAAACCTTTATGGGTCCTTCTTTTCCCATGTATTTTACCTTTTACTTTCATTCCTTGTCTCAGTTTTCCTTTCCCTCCTATGGTCTATCTTACCCATTTTTTCTCTACCTTATTTTTCTATTTTCACTCTCCAGGGTATCTACAGCTGCATCCATGGGGTACAAATTGAGGAAAACAAGTCAACCATAGACTCACCCTCTTCCACCATAAAGAAGAACATGAACAACACCCACTCCAACATCCTACGGTTACTCCGAACTGCTAAAGACATGACTGCAGTCCCAGGTGTCAATGGCTCTCCACATGCAGCTCTAGAGTATAGCCATAGCAGTCGTGAAGCGGCCATCTATGATATCCAGAAGCACCGGCACAGCCTGGTGGGTCACCCATCTGACTGTAAGTCTGCTACACCTTACCCTCCAGAGGACCCCATGTTCAGTGACTACATCAGCGAGGTGGAGAGGACTTTTGGCAACTTGCCCCTGAAGGACAGCAACCTGTACCAGGACCATTACCGGCACCACCACCCGGCCTCGGCTCTGGGTATGTCCGGCCCCCCACCCAATAGGCCGCGTAGCTTAGGCAGCGCTAGCTCATTGGAAGGGGGCATGTTCGATGGTGACAGTTTGGGGGGAGGTGTAGCACCCATTTTTACCACACAGCCCCGTCCCTCCATGACTCACAGGAATACAAGTAAATTTGACCTGATTGCAGGCCACGCCGCTGCGGATGCCAATCAGGGTGGGTTCAAAGGAAGCAATGTTTACGGCAGGTTTTCTTTCAAAGGAGGAGCATCCAGCACAGGGCTCATCGGGGGACATGACAGGTACTGTGGTGGGGGTGGGGGAGGCTCAGGGGGTGACGACGGGAACATTCGCTCCGACGCCTCGGATATCTCCACCCACACTGTTACCTATGGAAACCTGGAGGGAAGCACCAAGAGGCGTAAGCAGTACAGGGACAGCCTGAAAAAGAGGCCAGCCTCTGCAAAGGTCAGACGGGAGCAGGACGAGATAGAGCTGAATGCCTTCAGGAAGAGACCCCACCACCACACCGTCCACCACCACTTCCCTCATGGGCCTCTGGCACACCGCCCGGTCTCACCTCCCGTGGAGCGGAAGAGGGGAGGAGGAACGGGTAATTCTTCACCTTACTTATTCCGCAAAGACAAAGACAACTTGAGGGATTTCTATGCGGACCAGTTTCGCTCCAAGGAGGGCAAGGCCAAGTGGGAGCAAGAGGGTGGAAGTGGAGGAAGCGGTGCGGGCGGTGGTAGTGGTGGTGGTATCTGTAAAAGTTTAGTGCCTGTGGAAGACTTTCTCAAAGGTAAAGGGAAAAAAACAGATGGCAAAGGTGGGCTTGGTGGAGTGTCAGCTGGGCAGCAGGCTCACACTTGCTGGGAGCAAGGAGCTTCTGGGCTTGGAGGTGGTGGCATTGCAGGGGGTGACTGGGAGTGTCGTAACTGCCACAGTGTTTGTCATCACAGTGGAGGAGGCAGCACATGCCAAGCTAGTGGGGCTGGGGGGAGTGGCAGTCGCCCCAGCTCTGCTACGCTTTGCAAACGCTGTGACTCCTGCAAGATACAGCCAAGCAACCTTTATAACATCAGTGAAGATAACAACATGATATTCAGCGGTATGAAGAGCAGCATAGGACCCAGTCAGACTCAGCGCAGGAAGCTAGGACCAGGTGGGAAGGTGTTGCGGAGGCAGCACTCCTATGATACCTTTGTAGATCTACAGAGAGAGGGAGCAGGTCGCATGGGTGGGGTCGGTGGTGGTGTTGGCGGGCCCTTTGCCCAGCCCCGAAGTGTGAGCTTGAAAGATAAAGACCGTTACATGGAGGGTCCCAGTCCCTATGCGCACATGTTTGAGAGATATTCAGGTGAAAGAGAGTCTCCAATGTTTGGAGGAATAGGTGGGGATAGAGTAGCAGGAGGGTCCTCCTTCAGTCTTTACCGTGGAGGAGAGGGTGGGTTGCATCGGCGTTCAGTGGGGGAGAGAGACCTTAGGGAAAGAGACAGAAATGTGATGGGAGGAGGGGGCGGTGGTGGTGGTAACAGAGGGGCCGGGACTTACTCCTTGTCTAAATCTCTCTACCCAGATAAGGTGAACCAGAACCCCTTCATCCCAACCTTCGGTGACGACCAGTGTCTATTACACGGTGCCAAACCGTACTACGTCAAAAAGCCACAGACGCCGCAGCAACAGCAGCAACTTCTCAACAACAGCCGAGGAGGAGGGGAATTCCGCAGCTCCATGGGAGCAACTTCCTATTTGCCCGCATCTGCCACAGCTGGGGTGATGTCCAATGTGGCCCCAAGATACCCCAAAGAGCTGTGCCTGGGTGGGGTGGGAGGGCCCATGGGGAACCACCACGGGGCCAACAAACTGCTGCCCGGAGGCAGGGACACGTTAGGTCTGGGACAGGGACAGAGACCCTTCAATGGTGCCAACGGACATGTCTATGAAAAGCTCTCGAGCATTGAGTCAGATGTCTAAGACTGAAGTCAGAGGAAGGGAGACATAGAGAAGATGAAGCGGGTAAAGAAATGAGGGGAAGAAGACCTAGGCTTATGACTTCTCTATATGACTAGAATGAAGGGTACACAGTATGTGTGGTCTCAGTCTACAAACAGGACAGGTTTTGAACAAAACACAAAGGCTGCTGACACAAAGTTTGGCAAAGCTTAAAGTGAACAAGTTTTTAATGAGACAAAAGGATTCTGGTGCTGCTCCAACGTTTGAGCTATCTGAAGGCGGGGTTAGAGGGAATAGGAAAAGGTGAGCTCAATTCTCCAGTCGCTGCTGTCCTCACATGCCTATGGTCTTTCCCTCCTTCCTGTTTGTTCACGCCAAAACAAACATGTTGTTAAGCAACGGATTTTACAATCATGAATGAGAAATCTACACTTCTGCAGAAGTAACAGGGTAAACTAACAATAATTGTATTGATGATGTTAATAATATTACTGAATATTATTCTAGTGTTTAATGATGATCAGTTTGGATTGTTTTTTATTACTATCATTATTTCATTTACTTAAATAGTTAATGTTATATATTTGTATGATGTTAATTCTTTCTTAGTTTACCAACATTTCAAGAGGCCGGGCAACCAGCTTTAATGATATTTGTTGGTTTCTTGTAACTTCTTTCCTATAAATTCTTCATGTTTGACTTTTTTTAAACTTTTCTTACTTCTGACTGCAGTGAAGTGTATGTAAGAGGCATGATAAGCTGAGTGCATTAAATGTACTTTTAAATTTGTGATTTTCTTTTCAGCTGCAGAAGCAACACCATCATACTGATTTGCAGTTTTTGTTCCTAACTTTGCCAATACCAAAAGGGTTTCTCAATTTGCACTGGATGTGCCTTAAAGGGACTTACACTGACTTTCTATCCATTTTCTTTTGATAGGAAGATCCTCTTGCAATCACTCATCTGATTTGGGAGTAAAGATATAAGAGACAATAGTCTAATGTAGTTTTACTTTTATCCTGTACATGAAACTAAGTTTGCAATGAACAAAATAAGAGACCGTGGGCATTAGTCCAAAACAAATTATACCACAACATTCCTTTACTTTCAGCTCTGAACTCAACGGAACTATGGGAGACTTATTTTATTTAAATCATATAATGATCATAAGCTCTTACCATGAAACAACCAATTTCCAAACAATCCTATGGCTTTAAAAAGAAACTAAAAGATCTACCATTACATAGTTATTTTTTTTTTATTATACCAGTAGTTAGGACAAATTTATTTTGTGAAAATACAACATATTTAATGTAAAAGGAAAAAATTAAGCTCTGCAACATTGACGTTCATACAGATTTTGAGGCTACCAGGCTGAAAAGGGTTATAAAAGTCATCTGGTTTTGTTTGAAGATAGTAAATGACTCTACCAGCACACCACAGGCACGCTAATACATTTTAAATAAGTTATTGTTTCTTCTCTGGAAAATGTAGCTTTTTCCTTGCTTTAAGATCAAAGTTGATAAAAAGATGACAAGCATATCTAAATTGAGCTTGTTCCATGATAGTTTGAAAGCTGCTCTCAATTTTTACCCTTCCTGTTATCTGCTTTAAGTGGCCCTCTTACTCGTATTCACAATTCAGTGAACCACATGCATAGGAAATGCACTTTTCTTAGATTACTTCTTAGATCTCCATCTACATAGTGATTTTACTGATTGGAAAAGATAAGCCATCTGGCAAGGTCCACAAAAAATTACATTTCAATATGTCTTCTGTTAAATATTCCATTAATACACACTAGTCAGAATTTTGGCAAAATCTGGCAGACAACATTGTTTTGTTTGGATAGTAAAATCTTTAAAATGTTTGTTATCCACTTTGTTTATTTAGTATTTTCCAATGAAACAAGCTTGGGCAGCGGGTCTATCTATATTAAAGTTTACAATATATACGCCGGGACCAGTTTGTGGCTGCAGCAATCTCAGGAGAGACTCCAAGACTTTCCCCTCCCCAGACAGCACCTCCAGCTCTGCTGGGAGACATGTATTCCCAGGTCAACCAAGGAACATAGTCTTTCCATTTTTTCCTAGGCTGTCCCCTGGGCCTCCTCCCGGTAACACCTCCGAAAAGAAGGTGTCCAGGGGGCATCCAGAATTGATGTCAAAGCCATCTCTGCTGACCTCTCTGGAGAAGCAGCTCTACTCAGAGCCTCTCCCTTTTAAAAAAAGCTGTTTTATTTTTGCCCTGGAAGGGTTATTACCACTGTCCTCCCTTGATCCTTTGCACTTATCCTCTATATGCATGCCATGGCCGGTTGCTGTCTATCCCTGTTCTCTCTCCCTGGTGGGCTTCTCCGATGCACAGCTGTCCTTATCTTGGCCAGCCGCAACCTCTTTCCCACCTTCAGTCCTTGGCTTGCCTTGCAGGCTTCTCCATTCTACCATTGTCCTTCTTCAAGCTCCTGCTGTTGTTCTATAGATCCAGAAGGGGGCACAGCTGGCCACCTCGTTCCGTTTCTGGTGTGCTCTCTGCAGATATTCTAGCACAGATTTCCCATTGCTCCTTTCTGAGCTCCTGAATGCCATCTCACCCTACCTCTTTTGTCAGGGTGTTCGGTCCCTCAATGCAGGAGGAACCGGGTCATGGATCGGCAGAAGTACCACTGAAAGCAGAGGAGGTGGTGGTATTCATTTCTATTAAGTTAAACAATCCAAAAAAAATAAAAAATCCAAGACACAGTCAATATGTTTTCATGAAGTTTAGGGAGGATTTTCTGAAGCTTTAAATAAGTGCAAGAAATACCTGAATTACTATTCAAACAGTATATGAGCAAATCTCAGAAATTAGCTCAACTAGCCATATAGCTGCTCTGACAATTGTCACGCTAATCAAATAGCAAACATCAGCAAAAATATAAGGGTAACATCTTATGTGCACAGTTAGTATTCTTGCTAAACATGTATATAAATGTGAAATCACAACCCAACAGCTGTAGTGGGTGACAAAATGGCGGGTACTCTTCCTGTTCCTTTTAAGGTTGCTGCAGACTAAATCAATCACATGACTGAGTAAGCAGCAACACTGACAGATCAATCACTTTTTCGACTTCAAAAAGTAAAGAAAGAACTGTAAGTCGATCTGTAAAGTCCCCAACCGCCATGCTGATGTGAAACTAACCACCAGCTAGATAACATAGTGGAGACTCTCGAAAATCCCCCCATTTAAATTCGCCAGCCATGATTTAACTGGTGCTTTCGCTGGCCTTAAAAATTGTTTCACTGGCCAGGCAAATTTCAAGGTGAGCAAAAGTGCTCCAGTACTCCATTAGAATGAAAGAGCCATTTATGCCGCCATTAACTTAGGCCCCGTCCACACGAAGTCAAAACGAACACGAAACGCTAATATTTTCCAGAACGTTTGTCGTAAAGACGGAGATGTATAATAAATGTGATCGTCCACACGAATGCATGAAAACGCTGCAAAATGTATGCCAGGTCTGTAAGTGGCGCTGTGGTGCCAAAGCAAAAATAGG
>NW_015151296.1:192910-204028 GCF_000732505.1 Cyprinodon variegatus | reverse complement strand
GAAAAATTTGTGCGTTTAGGCCAGGGTTTGACTTCGTGTGGACGGGGCCTTAGTACATGTGAAAATATTGGTTTCCATTTCTCCTCTCCCCATATGGATGAGAGGACATATGGAAAGTGCTTAAAGACAAAGGTTTTCAGAGTGGGCATATTTAAGGAGGTTAGGATATCCCCCTTTAGCTGTTTAATTCTCTGCAGCAAAAGGTTGAAGACCTCTGGTCAAAAGTTTTTATCCAGAGAAATATTCAAAAGCATCAAAAGTCTTATCTTGAAAATTACAATTACTATGAAATTGCTTCTTTTAAAATAGGTGACATATATGGTTACACAAGACAAAAAACAGCTTTTTGGGCTATGAAGATTAGTGACCTTTCTGGGGTAAATGACGACTTTTCCAGTTATATTTGAGCTCTAGACTCTGATATTAAAGCAAAACGGGGAAAAAGCACTCTGTTGAGTGTTTTAAATCTAGTTTTCAGTCTGTGAAGGGTTGATCTAGTTTCTAACACTAGAAGCAGGTGCTGGTATGGATAACGTGTAGCTAGTAAAGTTATAAGCAGCATTACCAGATCTCATCCAATCACTTCACATTATTATTTCTTTAATGCTTATTCTGGTTGAAAGTTTTTAGGGTAAAAATGAATATATTCTTGTAATGAGCCCGTCCAAGTACCCTTTCTCTGCTTTTTAGTGAGCTTCAACATGTAATCCTCTACCAAACTTCTAAAGTTTTCAGTGTTTTATCACAAAATTTTTCAAATAAAAGAAATGTGCTTAGTGAAAATCCTTTTTTTTAAACAATGCAGAAACACTGAACGCAAATTATTTTTTTTAAATGAGTAATCAAGTACAGACAAACATATGTTTATGTTTAGATTTTTTTTACAAGAGTTTTACTAACAAAGCCAAATCCAAGAGTTATATAGTCCTATGCCCCTTAAACCTTTCATTACATAATTCAAATAATATATAACAGAGGAAAAGTCATGGCAAGTTGCTGAATAAAATGTGGTGCTGGTACGGCCATTGAATATCTTTTGGACAGAGCCTAGGTACCCGTTTTCTCCCTTTTTTCCATATTTATTTTAAATTAAGTAGATTCATGCAAAATAAGAAAGGAACTTCTAAATGACCTTAAGCCAACTAATAATCCCATAAATAAGGTGAATCACTGATCACTCCTGGTTCTGATTTTAGTAGTATTAGCTAACAAATTCTAAAATGAAATGTTATTTCATACTTCTCTAGTGTTCTGTAAGGCTGTGTCATTTTCTCAGATTTTAAACAGCTGCTGAGTTTTTGGGGGAAACAGTTTACTGAGTTTCCCAGGAGTAGCACAATTTGTGTAAAAGTGTGGCTCTTGGGATTTCGATGCTAACAAATTTACAATTACCAAATGACTGACAGCGTTAAGAAAAAAGGAAAACTCATTTTCTGTCTCCTTTTGCCATTTAACATGTACATTAAGTAATTTTATTCACATTAAATCTAATAAGCACAAACTGACTGAACGGATATTGACTCGCAAAGCCCAGTCAGAACCTTTATTGACTTTTATTCTCTCAGCTGACAAGTCAGTATGTATGATACTTAAGGTCTCTAGTGTTGTATGAGTTTGCATGTCTGTGTTACTTTTCCTTATTTTTTTTTTATTTTTACTTATATTTTCTTTATCTGGACTTTAAGCCCAAAATTGAAACTTTTTTTTTATTTTTTACTTTTACTGATGCTGATGCTCCACGTAGTTCTGTAGATGTGTGTGAGTGTTTCATTTGATTTTTCTCCAAGACAAAACACCAATCTAGGGGTTCACATGAAGATGGCTTAATTGAAGAATTTTTCTTTCAAACAAAAAAAGGTTTTATTGTGATTTAAAGATCTGTTTTTCTTGACTGTTTAATACTTTTCTTCAAAGCCGAGGTCTTGGTTTGCATTACTGTCACTAACTAAGTGGCTCTTATTCATGTCCACAGTTTCTCTTGCTTTTCTTGGTTATTGGAAAAAACAAATCCCATTATTTGTTATTGTATGTGCCTGAATACATACGCTTGATTACCACTGTGTGTGTTCATATGGAAGAGAGGCAGAGTGAGTGAGACAACTGTTGTACTATAAAATGAGATGTAAATAACTTACCTCACGCTCATGGACTTTTGATAATAACTGTAAAAAAAAAAAAAAAAAAGATCAGAGAACATCTATTTGGGATAAATCTTTGATTAGTCGAGATCCCTCCAACAAATGTGCTTTTATAACGACTTCAGGCCAGGAATTGTGCAATGATTTATCATTCCACTTAGTGCACATATTTAATGAGTGAAGGTCTGTGTTTGCATTTTGGTCTTGATTTGGTCTAAAACAAAACTGTTTTTTTTTTTTCCAAGGAAAAAAAATGTACAGGACCTTCATTTATTGGTAAACAGAAAGCACAATCGACATTTTTACAGAGCTGGTCTATTTTCCCCCCTTTGTCTTAAAAAAAATATTAAACACCTGTTTTTTTGTGTGTGTTTTGCCACAGAGGATCAAACCGAATCCCTGAGCTGTACAGATTGTATAAAGTGTATATATGAGAAAACTCTAGTTCATCATTTCATTCTTTTGTATGGAGAGATATTACTTGTGTGAAGAGAGTATTTCAGATTTGATTGAATATTTAGTAATATTGAAAACGAGATTAAAAACACTCGATGTGAAAATAAGTGCTGAGAAATATTATTCTTCTGTCTCTTTGGAATAAAGGTGTTGAGTATTAATAAAAAATAAGAAATCTTGACTGAGTTGCCTTGTTATTTAATCTGACAATTTCCTTGTTAGTATAATGTTGTTTTTTTTATGTTATGTTAACACTCAAATGCAATTCGAACGAAACACTCGTCCAAGTCTGAAATTGTGAAACGTCTATGTGGTTTTGTTTGTTGTACAGCAAACCTTTCAGCTATCGTGTTTTCCACCCACTTTCTTTACATATACAGTAATCACAGTTGATGTCAAAGATATATATATGTGTGTGTGTGTGTGTGTGTGTATATATATATATATATATATATTTTTTTTTTTTGGATCAATGGACCATTTTTCTTTTTTGGACTGAGATGAGTTTGGTGTGTTTTCCAAAAGTAAAAAATAGATGCAAAAGATGGGATTGTACATTTTCTTCAACCAACATAAGGTTAAATACCCCTGCCATGTATTATTTTACAATCATAAAATGCCTCTTTGCAAACAAGAGAGAAACAGCTAGCTTTTTGTAGACAAGTTTTCAATGTCGTCACAGACAGGTCTTGTTGAGTTTGGATCCTCTGTCCTGTTGGAACATCTCTCTGTCTCTAAGCTTTCATCATGTTGTTTTTGAAGGTGGAGGTCTTTATTGCGCTATCAGCTTTGAGCAATGCTCTAGTAGAAACCCTGAGCATGGTGCTGCCACCACCATGCTTGTCAGTTGCTATGGTGTTCTTGGGTCTGAAAACTTTATCTCAAATTAAAACACTTGTCCTTTGATTCTTTTCGGCTGGCCATCAAATTGCACAAAATTTAATTACAAAAATGAATTTGCTTAATGGAAACAGTTTGATTTTGGAAAATGTCACATTTCTGGTTAGTTTTTGCACAAGGGTAATTAGGTTTTTTAGTCGCATCAAATTTTGTTTATTGAATAAACTGCAATTGATGTCAAGTGATTAAAATGTTACTACTAATAGGAACAAGACGTAGCCATTCATGTGATTTTTACTAGCGTTTATTATGAAGTGCAAACACTGCAATGGTGATATTGGGTTTTAGAATTAGCAGAATATCTAGAGTTTTGCTCACATCTGTAATGGAAGCAGCCAAACACCTCAATGTTTATCTCGTCTGTGTTTGACTCTTTTCCCTAGAATGTGTTTCTGTTCACACAGCTTCTAATTTTCTGGTTGCTCCTTTTTAAGAAGGCCCTTTTTTGTTGATCAGTAGTGACTCGTCTCTGATGATGATCAGTTTGATTTCTTATGCACAGAAACACTGGTGTTCCAGCAGGATCTGGTTTATGAATAGCTCTAGCCATCCAGTTCCTTGCGGATATATAAGCTTTGAGTATCAACTGATACCAATATTGACCGATACAATATAAGCAGGAATTAAAAATCCTTATTTTGTAATGATATTGGAAAAGGTTTGATTAGGTGATATTACCTAAATGGAGAACAGTAGTCAGCAACAACTGGTATGGGAACAACTGAATCATTTATTATTAACCTTTAGGTGACATAAACTCTAAACAAGAAGATAAAAGTGGAGTGTTTCTATTAGCTTATATCTGAGAATATTCATATTGTGGCTGATTTCAGAACAGTTTCCTACATTGTATCGGGATATAATTACTTCAACCCTTCTATCTCTGGATGCTTTCAGGAAATTTGTAGTATTTTTCATTTTTTTGTCTTAACTGAAATCTACTTAAACATATTTTTGTTTTTTGTTTCTGTATCATAATGCAGCAAAATATTCCAATTAATAACTATACAGTCAGATCAGTTTTACATATTTTACTTGATAATTAGAACATTTTCCTAATGACATGTGAAAACTTCTTCTTTTAAAGAATATGAAAATCTGGAGTGTGGCATCTGGCATTAATGAAGCCTTCACTGACTGAAGGCAACTGTGAACAATGATGGTTTTTCTTTTTCTCTCTCATCTACTTCTCACTCAGGATCTGCACCACTTCAAGAGTTCATTTAGTTTTTCTTCCTATTGTACCAGTGGGACAAAAGAGGTCCAGGGTTCACTGATGAGGTTTTCCAGACCAGAGTCGCTTCCACATGTGTGGGACTTCTTAATGCAGAGTGGCCCATAATTCTGTTCTACATTAACAGATTAGCTGATATAAACCTGTAGAGGTGTTTATTGTTTTGCAATCATAACCTATTTCTCATTTTGACCCCTGAATGTGGAAGTCATCAAGTCTAAACGACCAGGTAAGTATATTTTCTGTTTTATTATTTGCTGTTTATTTATGCATTTAAATGTCTGCACTAAGTAATATTGATAAGAAAGAAAGAAAACAAATGTAACTTTTCCTTGTTTCATTGTCATTTTTTTCAAAAAAAAAAATTAACAGATATTCAGATTTAATAAATGAAAAATAAACTTCCATAGAAATATGTATTAAAATAAAAGTCTATTCTTTTTCTCTGCCGGGCATGAAAATAAAGTGTTAAGTTCAAGTTCTCCCTCATCAGCAGATCGGAGATTGTAGCTTTCATTGTTTACTCTTTCATGTTTCATTTGCTGTTCTCTGTCTGCCACTATAAGATGGACCCTTTGCGTGGAAGACCCTCCAACCACAGACAGGAGTGTTTGGGTGCAAAAGAAAGAAAGAGAGGATCTATTGAGGGAGAAGGAAAGTGATGCAAACTGTGCTGAGAAGAACAGATCAAAGCTTCCAAACCTCGCTCACTCCTCAGACTCACCCTTCACTGCGAAAGCCTTGTCCAGCAACAGGAGTTATTTAAAGAAACCAGCACGTTGGAAAAAAGTACCAATGCCTTGCACACAGATTGGGAGGGAGAGTCTTTAACATCTGCAGTCCGGGATGCTGACAGAGAACAAGGTGAATCTATTTCAAAACTTTTATCTTCTCAAAAGGTGGAAGAATAAATTCTTTATTTTGCCCACTTGTTTGGCTCCTACACAAACCCAACAAACTCAGGATGCAGCGAAACACATGCAACTACTTCTTGACAATTAACTGTTACCTAGCAACTGGCTCTCTTTCCCAGGGATGGGAGGGAGGAGGGATGATAAAAGAGAGATCGGCAGAGAAAGAGAGATACCCAGTATTCCCACAGCATCCTCACTGGATCGGATGCAACAATGCATTGACAATAAAGTACCAAAATGGAAAGAACAGCCTGAGCCTAACGCCCACACCGAGCAGTATGGAGGAAGGAGGGAGGAGAGGGGTGGGAAGGGGGGTGATGTTCAGATTACAGTATAGAGGAAGAGGCTGAAACAGCAGAGGAAGAAGGGAAGCTGCAGGTTGAGGACCACGCCGCGCAGCGGAGAGGGTGACAATCTGCAGGAAAGGGGAGCCGGTTGCTCTGGAAACACTTAGCAAAGTTTTAATGAAGGCCTAAACTTCAACGTCTGTGCCCGCAAACACAGCAGAAGCACACAGCTTCACCATAAGAAAAGAAACCCGGGGGCGGAAATTATGTTAGCAGATAATAATAAACAGCATCCTCACCCCCACCCTGCTGAGTGTAACAGGGCCGTTCCTCACTTGGGCTGAGAGGAACCCAAAAAAGATCAGGAGTAACTGTCACTTCTTAGCACAGCAGCAGGCCAGTGCTGACACCCTGTGGTAGAAACCTGGCATCAGCGGACTGTGGATCCAGACCTCATCCCTGCATGAAGATAGAGTAGTTTAGAGTCAGAGCCCATGGCGGGTTCAATAATTATCCAGATGGGTTCAAACTAGTTGGAAATGTTTTCATACTCTTTGAGGTATTTGAAAATGTATTTATGAGCAGGAACAACCTCTTTTAGACAATCACACACAGATAAAAGTGCCAAAATTTAATGAACTGAACTCTCTTAGATATAAATGCTTCAATATTTAAGATGTGCATAATAATTAAATATTTAAATTAGGATTTTACAGAATCTGAATATGTAAACATTGCTTTCTTTCTGTCCAATGTGTTTTTGCTTTGTTGAAGCAAGCAGGGAAAAAAATCATCTCTGTGGCTTTTAGAACTATTGATTTTTTGACCTGTGTTTAAACTTCACCTAGTGTGACACACAAGGCCACAAGGTTATTAAACAGAGAACAAGTTATAGTTTGAGACACTTTTTGTGACTAGAATATTTTTTCATTATTGACATTAAATCTATAAAACACTGAATAAAAGATTCACATTAGTTAATGAATGCTTGGTATCAGTTCTTGATGCTATGGGAGCTACAACCTGTTAATACATTTAAAGGATTGTTTTTATATTCATTATTCCATAGGTCATACTTTTCCCAATTTTAATTAATCCTGATATCTTTACCAAGTTCATCACCAAAGATAAATAACTGCCAGTAGTACCAGCAGAAATATGTAAAAAAAAAATAAAATAAAAATAAAAGATCCGCGGTTATATGAGGGTTTGATTGCTGTAACATTAGAATATTTATCCGCTTATATTAGAGAAGGTATATATATATATATATATTTATATATATAAAGGGTATTGATAATTTTCTCATTTAAATCAAACCACATAGTTTTTGATTCATGCTCCATTATAGTATCTTTTAAAATGTCACTCTCCTCCCCTTTTAATTATTAGAATGATATTATCTGCAGGGTATTGGCCTTAAAATTATTTATTAATTTCTAAATTATAATAATTGCCAATAATGATCATTTTTATATCTTTAAAGTTGCAGCACAGCCAGGTCTAAAAACATTGCAATCTTGAAAGTAACCTTTGATTCGATTCAGTCAAACGATTGAAGATTTATATCAACTGATTCCCTGAGGACCATTTCGCCGCCTGATACATGATGTGTGGAAGAAATGTCACCTTATCCTTTAAGGTAGCGGTGTTGAGAGCTGGAACATTCAATGGGAATTTAATGAGAGTCGTCAGTCGGTAGATTATCACTCTGCTGCACACCGTCAGCCTTTACTGACCCTCAAACTGCTTTGTGTGAGTTTATGGCCCATTATAACATGCTGGGGAATTTAGGCAGAAAAAGTGTTGACGTTAATATAAGACAGCATTCATATCAGACAAAGATAACCTAAGGGTATGCAAAATACACTTTACAAAGTCAGAGAGCAAAAAAAAAGAAAAAGAAAGATAATGACACACTAAACCTAAAAACTGGTTTTGGCTCCCATAGCAACAACAAGTGAAACCAAGCATTTCTGATTCCAAAGAGTCCTTTTTCATGTTCTTGGAGGAATTTAAATCATCTTTAGTCAAAGCATCTTCTAGCAGAACAACAATTTTAATCAGATTTGAGTGTTTAACTAACAATTGACATTAGGCCGCCCCATTTCATTAGATGGTGGCAGAAATAATTCTGTCTATGCTGATGCTGACATGAAGTATGTTTTGGGGAAATAATGTTTTTCCTTTTGTTAAAAAGCCTATTTAATGTAAACCTATTACAACTTGATATTTAAATATCTAATTAATAATTTCATTGTATGTTTTAGAATAAGTTTTTACAAATTAATGTCAATGTGTTCATAGCAGATTTAAGGAACTAACATTTATGGATAACTATACTAAGTCGAAGTGATTATACAACAATAAATGATTTTACAGATTAAGCATTTTAGCCAGCTGTTGACTAATCTCTGTCTAAAAATAATATGAGTCACAATTTGCTGGTAATATGTTCTTAGAATGTATTTTGATAAAAAATTTGAGGATATAAATTTTACTCTAACTGCATGTACTCTCTTTCATCCCTTTTGATATGCGAACTGGCTTAGAGCTCCTTTAATGCTTTCCTCTAGAGCTAGCTTATTGTTACCTTTAATAACGTAGAAAGTGTTTATAGATCAGTGCTTCCATGGTCTTTCTGTATCTCTGCTTCTGTCTCCTTAAATCCCAGTCAGCCTTGGTAGAAGGCCGCTCACACTGAGCCTGGTTCTGCTGGAGCGCTCTTTTTTTCTCTCCACTGTCGCTACAAGCATGCTCGGTGTGAGGGATTACTGAAGAGTTAACATCATGCATGCGAATATCTTCTGCAGGTATGCCGAGATTCAGTCCTCAAGGTCCGCTGTCCTGCAGGTTTTAGAGGTTTCTCTGCTTCAGTACAGCTGATCTTTTTTATTGATAGCTGTTTAACAGGCTTTTGCTGAACTGCAATCATGAGTATCAGCTGTGCTGAAGAAGGGGAACATCTAGAACCTGTGGTGCAGTGGACCTTAAGGAGCGACTTTTGCATACCTGATCTAATGTCACCACAAGCTCATCTAGGGAGCGAAGCCTGTAAAGGCAATGACTGGATGCAATCGTCTGGTTTTCCTTAGAAAGAAACTTTTAGAAATTGAATTGTCTCTTTAGAATGCCTTGAGATGACGCATTATAAATTGGCGCCAAATAAATAAACAAAATTGAATAGAAATCAAAATTACTTGCCTTAAGAGGGATCACAGTAAAATGCCAGCAGATTCATTTGCATTTAGTATATATATTTTCATGGAAATTAATAGAGTATATTTGCTTCTATTTATTCCAAATTAGCTGTGGAGTTAAACTGACAAACTGGTTTTCAGTGAAAAAGATCCCAAAACATATAATGAAATTTCATATGAATATTTCAGGATGAAGTCATTTCAATGCATTGATGTTTTATCCACATGTATAATGTGAAAAGAATATCTTCATCAGATGACAGGAAATCTTCTGGAAATAGCGCCAACAGTAAAGATAATACAGATGTTTAATGATCCCTATTATGGTTTGCCAATTTTTATTTAGCTGATTCTTTAGGCCAGTATAGCTTTCTCTTCCGCCATTTACATAATAAAAATGGCAATAAAAACTAATATTGAAAAAGCCTAAATCTAAACAGAATTTAAAAAAAAAAATTTAATTAAACATTAATACTCGATAGTAAATGGAGAGGGTGGAAATGTGTGCTCTTTATATGATATCCAGGCATCGCTGCAGAACACGATGATGAATCGGCAAACACATGCAAGTACTGGAAAACACAAATATCAGCCAAAAACATTGATGGAACCGAGGCCTATTACATGATTTAATATTTATTATACAAAAATTTGCAACAGAACAACATACATGAGATACTGAAAGTATAATGCCAAAAAAAACATAAACTAAGAAAAAATTTTTTATTGTATATTTAACATAGTTGCAGTAATTAATGTTATAATTAGGATAATTAAAGTTAAGTAATCACACCAGCAGATTCTGTCCTTAAAGCAGCCATTGGACAATGAAAGATGGAGATCCGTCTAACAAGGCGGCCTTACTTATTGGTTTTATATTTCAGGTATCAATTGTCCTCAGTGTTCTTCAGTAGTGAAATAAAATGTATGTTTGGGGATAAACTTAGAGTAGATGCTGCGTGTGACCCGGCCGCTGGAGCTGATTGGAATAAAGCCAACTGATGTGGGGAACAAATATAAAGTGGCCTAAATATTAATATATAAAGAGTAGTAGGTCAAGTCTCACAGTCACAAGTCATTATTTCTGGGTTTGCATCTTTGTCAGCTTCACATACATCACAGTTCCCTAATTCATACATGGTTCTCTGTGTTCTTCCCTTCCTCCTTCAGCCTGAACCAGAACCTCTGTTCTTGGGGACCTTCAGCCGTCTCCTCCTCACCACCCGGCTGCCCCTCACCCTCACTCTGCTCTCAGGGGTGAGAAAGGAGACCTCTCCATGAAGACTCTGAGCCCTGCTGCCACCTCCCGCCTCTTCCATACCATGGTAACCGTGGCGACGGAGGTAGGGCTCCAGCGTTGCTAGGCGATGAGAGAGTTCAGTGATACGGAGGCGCAGCAGAGAGACTTCCCTAAAGAGGTCGTTAAGAGACTCGGAGAGAGGGCGCACCCTGCAGGAAGAACAGAGGAAGTGCACTATCACACACAGACGTTCATGTTTATCAGGAACCTGGCCTACTGGAAAACATTACCTGCTTCTTTAGAGGTGAGTGTTGCTATTTATTTATATTTATATTTATTTATAGTACTATTTTATTTTTTTATTTTTTTTGGCTTATTGTTTTCTTTTTTCTACGTAAGAGGATTAGGGCCTCTGAAAAAATAAAAAAAAAGTTAACAGATTTTTAAATTTTATTTCAGTTTAATATGGGAAAAAAGTCAAAATTCTGATAAAAAAGTTAGAATTCTGAGAAAAAAAGTCAGAATTCTGAGATTAAAGTCAGAATTCTGATTTTTCTCCTATATTAAACTGAAATAAAATTAAAAAATCAGTTACCTTTTTTTATTTTTTCAGTGGCCCTAATCCTCTTCCATATTTTTCGGTCTTGGTTCAGGGGAGTTTTATATCTGAATGGTTCAAAAGTTAAAGTTTTTATTCAAAACATCTTTAGGTCTTCAGTTAAAGTTGAGTTAAAAAATAATCGAAGTTC
>NW_015151296.1:188550-192882 GCF_000732505.1 Cyprinodon variegatus | reverse complement strand
GGAATTCTGAGAAAAAAATTAGAATTCAGAGAAAAAAGTCGGAATTCTGAGATAAAAGTCAGAATTCTGAGAAAAAAGTCGGAATTCTGAGATAAAAGTCAGAATTCTGAGAAAAAAGTCGGAATTCTGAGAAAAAAGTTGGAATTCTGAGAAAAAAGTCAGAATTCTGAGATTAAAGTCAGAATTCTGATTTTTCTCCTATATTAAACTGAAATAAAATTTAAAAATCAGTTACCTTTTTTTTTATTTTTTCAGTGGCCCTAATCTCTTCCATATGTTTCGTTCTTGGTTCAGTGGAGTTTTATATCTGAATGGTTCAAAAGTTAAAGTTTTTATTCAAAACATCTTTAGGTCTTCAGTTAAAGTTGAGTTAAAAAATAATCGAAGTTCAAACAAAAATACAATTTAATTGGAATAGCCTGAGGAAAAAAAAAAAACGTATAAACTAGTATATTAAGACCTTAATAAGGACTTTAAAACTTCACAGTCCAAGTTTTTTGTATAAGCAAGGCCATTTAAAAATAACCATTCTTTTATTTCCATAATGAAATTGTGATTTTTATTAGAGAAAAAATTAACAAGGTTTCAGGGAGAATTAATAAACTAATTTATTGTCTTTCTTTTCTCCAAAGCCCATTCTTGAGAAAGATAGTACAGCTAAATACAGCTTTATTTTTTTCTGCAGTGCATGATAGCAGAGAAATCAACATATCAAATATTTAAACATGAAGAGTGTTTTAGTTTATTTCATGCGGAAAATATGTGATCTCTTTAAATGTAATGCAAGCCTCGTTTTTTAGAATCCTGAACTTAAGGCGGCTTTACTGGTGAATTAATTACCTTCTTTTATTTTTTTTTCCTTTTATATATTTTTTGTTTGTTTAGTTTTTACTTATTCAGCTTCTGAACAGTTTAGGACCTTGCTTGTTGTATTTTCACCTCAGAATGCCTTAAATGAGGACAGCAGATGACAGATGTTAGATGCAAAGTCCAGAATCTGTGGCAAAACTTTCTATTAGATTTTTCACTGAAGCTCTGATTCAGCTTAAATTTATGTTTACACTATAAACCCGAATAAGCAACCAGAACTCAAACATTTTGAGCCTGTCAGTTGCCTCAAAAATTCTTTACTCAATTGCAAGTTATCAGAGAGGGCTATTTTTATTAAGTTGTCCTTCTCCGTTTAGAATTTAGTTGAATTAAAAGAATCATGACAGCAGCTCAGAACATTTTACTTACAACTATTTAAGGTTTTTATTTGATATGTTTGTTTATATAAAATCAAGAATTGTATTGTTATTTAATTATAGGTTTATATGAACATGTATGTTATTTTGGTATAATAACAACCAGTTACTATTAGCACAATTAGTTTCTTTACACAGGACAGTATATTTATATTTTGACATTTAACCTGCCCAGCAATATTGAACAGTCCCTCTTCAATCTGACAGAAACATCATTCATGCTTATGGAAGTAAATATGTGTCACTGGGATTTGATTACTTCCATATATGGTTGGTCTATTGCTAACTATGGGATCTTATTGTTGCTTCACTGACTCAACACATGTGAGTTAGCAGTCATTTTACAAAATGACTAACAATTACTCAATCGTAATTAATTACTTTCAACATTTGAGTTCACGGTATAAACTAATTAATAAAAATGTTTAGCTATGCAAAGCTGCAAGAGATTTCCTCTTTTTGTGCTGTGCACTGCTGGGTGTTTGACTCATGTGGCTGAATACATGCAGACATCATGGATGTTTTTTGTTTGTATCCATCACATAGATCAACAAAACTCATAATCAACTACTTTCAACTGTGGATTTCACTTAAAGAATAAATTAAATGGCTGTATTATTCCATCCAATAGCCTATATATGTTAACAGCAAATTAAATCTTTAAATCGTTTGGCTTTGTTTTTTCCAGTATTGCATATGGCCGCTCATTTTACAAACTTTATTTAAAAGTTTATTTAAAATTACCTAGAGTAGTCTGGCAGCAGAGCGCTTGGCTGAGAGTGAAGCAAAGTCTTTATTTCCCTGAAGATGTGTTTTCCCCAAGCGTCCAAAACTCTGGTCACACTGCGCACAGAGGCCACGTTAACGCTGTCAGCTGAAAGCAGACAGACACGTCCGGCTTCAATTTAAACGAGCTCATACTCATTTCATTCAGCTGCTCTGTGATTTACTGACCCGACAGTCAGAAATTTATACCTCCTTCTCTGTAGTTCCAGTACCCATATTCCAACTCATTCTCCTCACTGTCTGCACGGGCCCCTGTTGCTGTGGCAACCACCATCAACACCATCAACACAGAAAGAGGGGACATGACCTGTAGACAGATGCTTTCCTTTGAAAAGAAAAATTCAAAGAGATTAACAAAGCTTTATGTAGACATTGCTGGAAATGAATAACATCCGCCATATTTGGTTGTTAGGTTTTAATTGCATAAAACCTAAAAGAAAGAAAAAAAACTCAACAGTGGAGTATTTAGAATATGATAGCTCTGTCATGCATAAGCCAAACTTACTACTGTCAATTAATGATGGAAATCGCTAAATAGGATGCAACCAAAGTGACATAGTACAATATCCCTCAAAAAGTTTAGAAGAGAAAGATTTATATTTTGCTCGAATAAACATCACTGCTGTAGGGTGGCTAACTCCAACTTATAAATTAATGACATTCTTCCAATTTTTCACTTTTGAGACTGAAGCAGCCTAATGCAGAATCTATTTTAATGTAAATCTACAATATATAGCATTTCTGTTGGTTTGTGTTTATTTTCTTTTTTCCTTTCTCAGTTATCTGTTGTATTAATAGCTACACAGTATAATAACGAGGGTTACTTTAACATTTGGTCCCATACCAAAAGAGTGTAGAATTTACTCTATAGCTAGTGTCAGATTTTCAAGATTAATTTACTCATATTAGTGTCAAAATCCACAAGACCTCTCAAAGAGTAGAGGTTAATCGACACTATGTAGAGTAAAAGTTACACTGAATGGGTGTCAAACTTTACACTCATTATCAACTCCAAAACGTGAGTGGATTTACAATCAGTAAAATTTTGTCTAATTTTTAAGTTGCTCTGGATAAAAGCGTCTGCTAAATGCATTAACATAAACAACATAGTTGTAAATTGTCCATTTAGAGTTTAGAAGGAATTTTGAACACCCAATTTTTTACTGTGTACTGACAACATCTCACCTATACAAGTTCCAGCTTAGTTTAGTTTGATTCAAATATCTCAAGTCCCATGTGCCAGTAATAGTTTATTTATAGCAGATCTAGGGCTAACTGTCGAAGTAGGGATAACCTATGGGGTGAATGAACTGAATGATTAATGTCTCTTTGTGGATAATTCCAGGCTATGGTTGATGGTAAAAAGACTATATGTGCCATTAAATTATGAAATAAACAATAAAACAATGAAATTTTATATTAAATATTTAAATATGTTCTTTTTAAACAAATTCATTTAAATATATATATTAGAGATTAGCCAGATTTATTTTGTCATTTTGTATACACAAGTGTAAACAAAAATAAATTTTATTAAGAACAGCTCTAAAGTGCAGCCTTGAAAACAGTAAAAAAAAACACATAAAATCAGTAATATAAACATATCACTGTATAGCTACAGTTCTAACCTTTCAGTCTGTAATTATTTCATACTGTATTTATTTATTTAATTGCCTCCTTTCAGCGGACTCGTCATTAAATTATACTGTAAATGTTACTCAAACTTATCGGTCGGGTTAGAGGAGATTCTGATTGTCTGACTGGTTCACACAGCAAGTCAGGACAGCTTCATTCTTTGATTTGGCTCTATAATCTGAATTTCTTTGTTAAATTTGACTTAGCTACCGTTACGTTTCAAGCTTTGAACCAGTTGGAGCCACATCAAACAAGGTACCAAAAAAGTCATGGTTCCCCTTAATGTTTTTTAATGACAAAGTAAAAAAAAAAACAACTTTAGAAACTATTGAAAAAGGTCCATTATTTTACAGACCCCTGAATCATTTCAACTAGTTCAGTTTACACGGTTTCTAGGGAATCATATGTTTGTTTCTGTTACTTGGCAGCTTCACTGGTGTTGTGTCTGACAGATAAATGTGTTTAGCAATTGATCATCTGCTTAAGGTTTGATGTTGTTCCAGATATGTGGAACTGATGTAAGTTGTTGACAATCCAACTTTGAACCTGAGGCAAAACATTAACATTTTTACCAGACACCCCCCATCAAATCTTACTGATTTCAAGCAATGTTTAAGAGAAGCTGGGAAAAATATCAACATCTCCAGTGTGGACATAACCTTAA
>NW_015151296.1:173120-188026 GCF_000732505.1 Cyprinodon variegatus | reverse complement strand
TTAAATATGACAAACATGCATAATAGTTCAAGTATAAAGACGTTTGCAAACTCCAGTCTTTGTGAAAGTGGAGGGGCTAAAACTGGCGTGTTTCAGCTGGCTCAGGAAAATTATATTTACAGGCAATAAAATAAAATAACACGCAGGAGGTACCTATATTGATTTTATTGATCTCACAGTGGAGAAATCTACTAAACTTATTATTTTACTATAAGATCAGTTCAGTCAACTTGATCTATGTCTTAGATCTCTGGAATAAAATATCCCATTAGGTTGAATGTTTTATAAATAAATTTACAGTTTGTCTATTCTAGTATAATCTGAAAAATTAACTTTTTTGTGTGTGTGTCCTGTCTCGCCTAACCGCTTTGCTTTCACAAGCAGCCATATGCCATAAGATTCCGCTTGAAACTTGTATATGAAAATTTATTGACATTTTTTAGGCAGTAAAATCGTATCCAACAGAGGTGTAAACAGAAAGGGAGGTTAGAAAGAAAGAGGGGTTAAAAACTAATGGGAGAGAAAAATAAATTGAAATAGTAAAGCGTGCAATTAAATGAGAGAAAATAAAATAAAACAACACAAATAGACAACACAGAAGATATACAGTAACTCCTTGAAGTCTGTTTCCACACCTGTATAAAACAAGAGGGACAAAATAAACAGAGGACATAACAACAGCAAAAAGAAGACATCCAAAGTATACATAGCAAAAAGCTTCCAGAGCAGCAGCTATCTCTTAGATATCCATGTGTGGGAAAGGCAAAAACCTATAGCGATTACACAATATTATTCTGGGTGCTATATATCTGTAGCTGCAGCTTATTATTTAGTATTAGTGTGCATCCATGAACACCTGGAACCAAACTCACATTTGCTTCTTTCCTTTAACCCGGGTCACATTCTTTTATCCCAGTCATACAAAAAAATAAGACAAGTTATAGGCAGAAACCCCAATTGGAGGGAAATTACAAATAAAAGACAGCTCTCTTGCCTACTGTCTTGTTTTTCAATCACTAAAAAAACCCTGAATGTATTCATCTTCTATTAAGCATGTTTTTATCAGATCTGGAGCCTCTGAAAACTGATCACACACACAATAACTGTGGCAGAGAAAGTCATGCTCAATTTTGCCTGTTAAAGATTGTGGCTGTGAAATTGGAGGCTCTTTGAAAACTTGCATAACAGTGGAGGAAAAAACTAAATCTGGAATCCGTTTTGGAAAAATGATGAAATACTCACAGTTAGAACGTTGTGGAGACTGTCGGACCTTCCCTGTCAGCGATGAGCCTATCATCCACTCTGATGCCCTCAGTGGTGGTATGAAGATGGTGCTGTTTGTCTGAGGACCCCTTGATGTTAGTCTGTATCTCTAACAGCTTTGAATGTTGTGATATCTGTAGACCACAACTCACGCCCATCTCTGACTCTCCCTCTCACACCCACCCACCCACGCTCACAGACATTCACATGTTCTTTTCCAGCTGCTGCCAGATGTGCTGCATTTCCAGTCGTTCTGACAGGTCTCCTGATTTTCCTCACATTCTTTGCCTTTTTCAGGTACAGAATTGCAATGTTAAAATTCAGTTTTTCTGCACCATAGAATGGTATTTCTGTACCAATAAAGTTCATAAAAAACAGTTATAGTTCAGATCTTTATTCATTTATCGCTGCTTTCCTGAGTTACAGAGGTTCTTCTGACTGTTTTCTCGTCAAGCTGGATGGAATTAAATATTATTTATCCAGTTAACAGATAGTTAGTAAATTTGTTTTTTTATGTCAGTAAATTTGTAACATCAGTTAGCATATAACCAACATTAGAAGTCCTGTTCGGACCTCTTGTCCATGAGTTACACTTATGAAAACACTCAATAAGGCTTTACTCTTTAAAAAGTAATACAATGATCAACATTTAACCCCAATTGTTCTAAAACATACAATTTTAAATTTGTTTTGGTAAAAGCAAACCACGGTTGGTAAACTGTTTATATAAAAGTATATCCTTTCTGCTAAGAGGGAAAGTCTCAGACGTGATCTAAACGTCAATCTGTCTGTCAAATCAAAGTCCTGGCATTTTGCTTGTCTGGAGCCCACAGGTGTTTGCATTAAAAGCTACCTTAAAGAAGCAATTGTTGTTGCACATCAATCTAGGTTAGCTGTTATTTCTAAAGCATTGCACGTCCATCGCTCTACTGTAAGAGGTTGTTTCTTTGTTATGGAAAATGGAAAATATTTGACAGAATTACTAATTTTCCCGAGATGGGAAGTCACAGCAAATTATGCTCAAAATCTGGCTGTCCAATCAAAGGAGAAACAGTAAAAAACAAAAGGTTAATCTAAAATGTTCCAGGCCTCAGGAAGCATGTTAAATGTGACAGCTTATACCAGCACTATTAGGAATGAGGTTAACAAGTACATTGGAAGGTTTGAGGAAAGACTCCATGAAAAAGAACAGAGCAGAACTTTTAGATGAACCTCAGAACAATCTCCTTTTGACAGGAAACGAAATTAAACTAGAACAGAATAAATAATCAAGATGTTATAATGGTTCAGTCCAATAGATCTCAGCCTTATTGCACTTTGCTGCTAAAAAAACGGGTCAAAATTGGTTTCCAATGAAATGAGAGAATGATAAAAATAGATCACTGAGAGTAATTACTGCTACAAGTGGTTGAATGAGTTTTCAAATGATATGTGTAGAGGATTTTTCACTCTGACATTTTGACTACTGTATTATTCATATAAATAGCAGGATCAGTTGCATTTTTCTGCACTCGAGGTAAGATACTGTAGACAAAACTAAGTGTTTACACTGCAGGAAGCTTTGGCAGCAGAATTATTGTGTGGCAGGATGCCAAATGCATTTATGTGCCATAAGCAGAAACTCTGAGTCAGATGTGAAGCAACACAGTTTCAAACAAGCAAGGAAATTGCCTTTAGTAGTTATTTAGAGATGTAGTTTTGCCAACTTAGTTTTTACTTCAAGATTATTTAATTTCTCTTTTAATAAATGAATGAATAAAGGAAAGGCTTTAAAATGATTGAACGTGGAGTACACATCCACCCATCCATTTTTCATCACGCTTATCCCGGCTGGGGTTGTGAGGGGTGCTGGTGAGAGGCGGGTGGTACACCCTGGACAGGTCAATACACAGACCAGTATATCGCAGGTCAACACAAAGACAAACAACCACACACACACACACACACAATGATACCTAAGGAAAATGCAAAGAAGCCGGGGCAGGGAGAACATGCAAACTCCAAAGAAGTTCTTTCTGCATGGAGCAGTGCTACCCATTGTTCCACTGTGCAACCCTGTCAAATACAGAGTGTAGTTTTACTATTCTGGGTCTGAGTCTAAGGTCTAAAATTCAGCTACACACACTCAGCATACATGCACACTTTCAGACATGTAAAGGGAGCAAATTGTACATTTGCATAATTAAATGAACACACTCAATAAATCATCTTTATGCTATTTGTTCTATTCTTTTTTATCTTTGAAGTAAGCGCAATTACTGATCATTTTCTTCATAGAAAGATATCCAAATCTTGTGGTAGATGACATCTGGGTCTCATCATAGGTGCTAACAGCCTGCAAACACAAAAACCCTGCAAATACATAAATTATCCTAATGCATAAAATGCATTGAAGAGAAACATGCTGCTTATACCAACAACTTGCAAGTTGTTTTTGGTACATTTCTGCTACAATTCCAAGAAAGAATTGTAGCAGAAATGGCGGCCTGGTCCACACCACTGGTCAGTGGGTGTAATTAGTGATCCTTACCGCCAGAGGGCATCACTGGTCCTTGTGGCGGTCCTCAGTAAGGATCACAGTGTAATGAGTGGTTCTTCCCCTAAAAAGCGTGTGGTTCACAAATCTTTAGAACTGACCACAAACTGAAAGCCAAAGCTGTCGAGAGGAGCAGAATTAATCATTCAGCTGGCTTTCTGCTGGCTTTCCCAGCAGAAAGAGAATGTGTTTGAATCTCAAAGGTCAGAGCTAAGTCTAAAAGACACCATAAGGGTGCTGTGGACAAGATAAGTCGTCTCTAACTTTAACAGAATTTGTAATGACTGAGAACAGAAGGACCCAGTATTGAAGTTAAGACAGACAGTGGGATAACTCAAAAATAGTTTTTTGACAACCAGATCTGCAGTAGCAGTGGCTATGGCCGCTAATTCAGGAACCTCTATAGTAGAGAAACACAGGTTAGTGACCATGATAATCTGACGGAAGATGATTATGAACGCGTGAGTCACTAACCTGGTTTTACAGTTAAGTCTGTGCCCAGAGAAGGAGGTAGGATCCAGCCGGTCAGCTGACAAGATGCTGAAGCCTTGAAGGCTGCAGAACTGGCAGGAGGTCAGATCCAAACAGAAGGAAGGCAGGATAATCCAGGTCAAAGTTATAAAGCAGATCCAGGTCCACAAGAAGAATCCGGCAAAGAAGTCCAAAGACAGGTCAGGCAAATGGATCAGAACTGGGACAGGCAGGGTCAAAGATCCAAAAGCAAAACAGCAATCAGAACACAATAAATTACACTAGTAAAACTCTCACTAAAGGCTCAAGAATTATCTGGCACTGGTGGCTGTTGCCAAGCAGCTTAAATAGAAGCAGGAACAGCTGGATCAGATGAGCAGTAATGAGAAACCAGGCAGAGTTAGACAGGTGAATGAAATGAGCAATTAAGCCAATCATTAGCGCCAATATCATGACAGAATTGTTTTGTTTTTTCGTTGTCTGTTTTTGCTTTTCATGTGATCTCCTTAAAGCTAATGTAATGATTTTGGCACCTTTAGGCTGGGTCTTTTTATTTGTTGCTCTCCCCTGCTTTGCTTTGCCCTTTGCTCATTAGCTCTAATCTCATCCACCTGCACCTGCTTCTGTTTAAGCCTCTGGACCTCAGCCTTTGGTGCCAGATTATTAAAGCTTTCTAACTCTACGGTTTCCCTTTGATTGGTTCTGCCACTTCCTGATCTTTTTTCTGCCCACGGATCTCTGAGTTTTCAAACGCCCCTGTTTGCTCTGTTTGCCTGCTGTGTTTGGTTTGGACTGTTACCTGGATTCCGCCTGGTGCCGACCCTGGAGCTTTATTCCGACCACGGCTTGGATTATCCATTAATATCATCGTTTGAGTTTTGAAGTCACTGACCTGAGCTTCTACTCCTGCAGAGTTTCCATGGTCTATTTTTTAACATCAATTGTCTAAACATTTTCAACTTCTTTTTTAGATTCCAACATAGGTCATTACTTAACTGCATGTTTCCGCAAAGGTGTTAATCTATCCATGATCTATTTAGATCTAAATAATTTACTCCCCTAAAAAGGAGGAGAGATAAGGAGTGTATAAGAGAGGAGAGTTAATATTGAATGAGTCATAATCTAAAAAACGTTTTCCTGGCATCCAGATGTTTTTCCAGCTCATGCGTCTGTTTTCATGCTGCAGCAGGGGTGAGGTCAGAGTTGGCCCATTGGTGACACCAGAGAATGTTGAGGTGCAAAAGTCTAGCAGAAGGGTTAAAAAAAGGAGTGAATGCAAAGGAAAGAAAAAGATAAATAAAAAAGCTTTAATGAAAAAGAAACAAAAACTGTTCCTTGTTTTCTAATATTTCAAACCTTTTTAGACAGAAAGAGGAGTGAGCTTTAACACAGGTTAAATCTCAACCGTTCACACACAAACACCACATGAGGATGCTCACACTGCTATGGCTCCAACACTGTCTCCAGGAGTGCTACAGCCAGAAACCTGTCCAACTCACCACAACACAGGGAAGCGTTAGGAATCAGGCCCTTTGTGTTTCATCTAGTTAATCATCTGTCCGAGATGGACAGAGTCATTGTTTCTGTGTTCTGGCGCTTTAACTTCCAGTTGACGCAGCTTCCTTAAAAAACAGAATTTTTTTGAGGAAGTACAGTAGTGGTTTTTCTGCTGTCAGGAAACCAACTCTTGTTTATTCTCAGAGACAAAGACAGGAGAGACACACTGAGAAACCTTGTCTAAAAAGGCAGATAACAACCCTGAGATGACAGCTCTGTATTTCTACCATCTTTCCCATAGTTTGGTTTGGATATTTCTGATTTCCTTCCAGTCCGTGCATGCAGGTTTGAACACAGGTAAGACTGAAACGGGTTCCTCAATACCGAGCAGTCCAACTACATATGAAGACATCTTGACTGTTGCTGTGGTTGATATCTTCTTTAGCAATATATTAGTCACAAATGATGATATTTAAGTATTTTCCATTTTAAGTTCAGTAAATGTGACAATATCTTTCAAGAATGTTTTTCTTATAATAGAAAGGTTTAAAAACAAGCCTTTATCTGATGTGCTATCATCATAGTTGGTTGATCTTTTGCTGCTGTTTCTCAAAAAAAAAACTTTTTAAATCACATTTTTCTTTGGAGAGGGGATGCTGGATACAACAGCTCAAAATGATTGTGATGGGGGAAGAATTGGTTTTAACATTAGTTTATTAACATTAATTGAAGATAAAAATGAAGATTTTTGCCCTTAATTTAAAACAGCCCTCTTTATTCTAATTAGAAAAATGAAATTGGAAGCAGCAAGCTGCTTTCAGAAGGAAATTAATTTCACCTAATTATAATTTAACCTAAGTAAACACCAAATGTTCTGTGGAGGTGCTGGAGGTTTCTTACAGAGCGTTAGTAGACAGACAGCATTATGAGATTCAAAAACCTAGCAGATAGGTCAGAAATAATGTTGAGATTAATTTTAAATATTTATGGCTAAGTCTCATGTCAGTATCCCAAACAGCAAAGATCTCATGGTTCTCTGATTAATTCATGTTAGTTTATTTATTTTGCACCAATTTTACAACACATGTCTTCTGAAGGCACTTTACAGAAGTAATACATAACTGAAGCTGTGTGTGGGCATTCCTACTTCTTAGAGTTAGTGTTGGCAAATCCATGAAGCATAATGGTTTACGCAAATAACACACACTATACATGCCCGTCCAAAGAACCTCCAGCAGAACCAAACTCAGTGTTAGCGGCCGTTTGCCGAGGCTGACTGAGGGTGTACAAGTTTTTTAGGGGGTGGAAGGTGTTGTCCATGATGGATGTAAGCTTGGACAGCACCCTCCTCTCAGCCAATTTCTCAAGTCCAGAGTGCAGCCTAGGACAGAAACTGTCTTTCTCAGCAATAGCAGGAATCTATCGCTGAATTCTAGGTTTTTCTTCCGCCATCATCGCAACCCCCTCCCCCTTACGGGGGAACAGAACACCTCGCCTGTTCAGCCAGGGCAACAATTGCCTCTAACAACCCCCTTTTATAGAGACATAGACAAGTATTGGGCCTTACAGGCTAACAAAGAACCAGAATTACCTCTATTCCTCAGGGGCGGACCCGCTCGTCAGATCCAATCTGCATGTTTATAAGCCAAAACAAGGCTTTGTTTTTGGTCCACTCTATAAAGCCTCAAACTCAATGCTATTTCTGACATTTTTAATTGAAAATCTTCCTGCATGGGAAGAGAAATGTCTTCAAACTTGGAAACAAAGTCCAGTGGATTGTTTTTTTATTTACTTTTTTGGAATTAGGATGACCTGGAAGACTAAGAATCCTCACCAGCATATTTGTGCAATGTAAATAGGATTTTAGATTTTCCAGAAAAGGTGGTCTGAGGAATTCAAAGCACATCATTAAACGTGGGGGTCATAAGACCAAGCTGGGGGGATTTTCTAAGGCAGTGACAAACAAGTTGGTAACAGTAAGTGAGATGGAGCAAAATACAGGACAGTCATCGGAAGACTTTTTCACGGTTTGTGGATATTCTTTGTATGATCTCATCGAAGGTTAGCTGTTTTAGTGATTTAGGCTAGTCGAAACATAACCCTCAAAAACTTTTTAGAGGCGAATCTTGATTCTGCAAAGTTTTATTCAGTAGTCTTCGCTGTCTGAAAGCTGTATAAATGAAATTTTGCTTTGTGCACACTCTGTGTTAACAAAATTACAATAAATTTGTCTAAGGCATGACTCCAGGGGGCTGCCTACTGGTAAACACCACACTTATTATTTCCCTTCCATTGTGAACTATTACATTACTTCCACACTACTGTCACATGGAATCCAAGTAAGATCAATCAAAAGTTGACGATGTAACTTGACAAAATGTGAACATGTGCACTGGGATAATCACTAACTCTATCAGAACTGCAGTGAATTAATTTCTAATCTTGTTAACCAGCACTGATATTAACTTCTTTTGTTCTTCATTTGCAGAGTTAAAGCTGCAGAGGAATGTGTTTCTGGGATTTTTAGGTGAAAATATCAGCATTGATGTCACCATCATTAAACCGTCCAACCAAACTGGGATTCAACTGGAATGTTTTGACCCATATAATAAAACAATATACAAAAAGGCAATCAATGCTATGGAGGAGTCTATACAACTTCATCTGAACCTGAACAAAACAGGAATGTACAGCTGCAAATGTGAAGAGGCTGAGGTGAAGTTGTATCTACGATATACAGGTGAGAACAAACTGTATTTAATGGGGTTGTTATATCTTAGCATAAAGTATTTACAAAAGATTTCAGACGGTTTCTCTCATCCAAATAGCTACATGAAGAATATTGATTTTTAAAACTACAACAAGCAAAGTTCCTCTGAATGTGAATATATTACAAACTATGTTAGGGAAAAGTTGGGTTGAAAGAAGATCATCAGGTTTTTATTTATTTGGCTGCTTTTATTTTCTGCTTGTTGTACAAATACATGCAAATTCATTCATTGTGAATTCTAGATTCTCCTTTTACACATTTCCAAATGTGGGGCAGGTCACACCCTGGACAGGTTGTCATTCTTATACAGGAAAAATGGTGTGTTAATAGAGGAGATAACCACATTTACAGCCAGGGATAATGTAGAGGCAATGTCGGGTTCTTTGATAGGTTTTTTCTTAAGAAGAACTGAAATACAGACTTATCGATACTATTCCTGTAGGAAGGAGAGACAGTTGAACCCCAGACTCAAACATACTGTCTCCCGCTGGCCCTCCTCTGCAGAGCGTTTATTAACAGAACATGACACATGGTTACAAACAGAGTATTGTTCTGACAGAACAATTGATCAGTTCATGAAGACAGGATGCTCCATCAGAATGACAAGGCAGGATGGTCTCCTGACTGGGTCATGAGACAGGTGTGGAGCATCCCCTTGCACAAATGTTTCATAAGCACACATTCATTTTATAATCATCATTGAATAAACCCAACAGGCATCATCCACCTGCACCTTCCAGCTTTCATATACATCAGGTGTTAGGGTAGTTTGTCTGGCCCTAAAGAGCCAAATAAGCCATGCAATGTTCTAAAATAAAGCCGTATTTTGTTTGGAAATTTACAAAGTGGCTAAAACTGGTAAATAAATGGGTATAAAGTTAGAATAACAGAGCAGTTAATTGTTTATATATGGTAAAGGTATTGCAAGACTTGGTAATGCTGAAGAGGCCATTTTTTAAATTAATTTTATATGCCTGATATACGTTATCAGTTTTATTTTGGTTTCTTTTAGCTGATGCCACATTCTCTGGATCAGCAAGCTTTTGATTTCCCATCTACCTACAAAATACACTTAGCTCTACAATGTTATTTTTTTTCTTAAATTCATATATAATTAATAAATACATATGAATTAAATAGTGAAGAAAGTTAAAGTCTTTAGTTCAGTAGGAGGGTCTTGTCTTTCTGCCGCCGGTAAAATGATAAAAACTAAAATATTAAAAAAATGTATAAATATAAGTTTTTAGTGGTTATATGTTTTGATTGCAGTAATGAGAAGTGAATGGATTTTTTTTATCTTTTCTTTTTATAGATGTAAACACATGATATTCCAATGCACCTGCAGATGACAAAAATCAGTTTTTTTTTTATCAGTTTGAAGAAAGATTAAACAACTGACAAGTAATCTAATGTCCCTTCACATATATCCAATATAAAGTGAAATAAAATGTAGTTTCTCTTCTTTTTAAAATAAACTTTAGGAAAATCTAGCTGTCAAAAAGCATTTGGGATCAACACACCACATGTTAGCTCATTAGCAGAGGTCTGAATGCATCCCAGGTCATTTAACCTCTTAATAAAATTCTCTCCTATTTTGCATACCAAAATGGAAAAGCAAATAACTTAGGAAATGTAAGCCCAAATTACATGCGTGATACATTATTTGAAAGCCAACACCTTCTAGTTTCTGAATATATAAATAAAAATTGGGTGAGTAAAACACCCAAGCTGCATCAGTTTAAACATGAATCAAAGTTGTTTTTTTATTCTTGAAAATAATAGGTCTTTTTTGAACAGCAGTTATAAAGACATGCCTGCTTGTTGTGGCTGCTTTGTCATGGTGCATTTTGACATGCTGCTATATCTGTGTTAATTGTGCGTTGATGCTAGATATGTCCATAAAATGAACTAGGTGGTTGAATTGTGGAGAATCTAAGCTTTCCAACGATGTCTAACATGTCTATATTGGTAAACATTTTATCAGTGTAATTTTCATGCATTCTGAGTTATTATTGGTAAACGCTTTAAAACGGAGTAAAACGAAGTTTGTCAGCGTTTGATATGATAAGCATTGTCCAAAAATTGCAAAAAGAGGTATAAAAAGGAGCCTGTATGCTTCCTATCTTAGTTCCTTTAGCATATGGTGCTCTTAAGGTTCCTTACTAAGGATCTATAAGGAAGTCACTTGTGTCACATGATGTATGAGCACAGCTCACCTCACGGAAAATAACAATGCATTATAGTTGTTGTATGTGTATAAAGCCTGCAAATGCAATATCCTTCATATGTTTTAGGTTTTATTATAGAGAGCTTTATCCATTGACTACATTTTTTTAACTTCCCTTTGTTTATAGTTCTTTTTAGAAGACTGCAGTGCAGTCCCAAATTGATGGACATGTTCCATCTCCATAGCATAATCATGTCCAGAAAGATAAAGGCGGTCCGTAATCAGAATTCCTTTCCCTCCTTGTGTTCTTATTGCTGACCCCATTAAAGGAGCTTGGAACAGCAGCTACAAAAAGCTTTGAGGAACTGAGTATGATAGCCCTGCTCTAAGCTTAGACATCAACTTGATGTGGAGATTTTCCCAAAAGCAGAAACTTTATCTAGCAGGAAAATGACTTGATTAATAAAAGGGTTGTGGTTTTTTTTTTTTTTTTGCCATTGTAAAACAACCCTAGTTATGTAATATTACAAAGTGGTTTAAGAGAGTGTATGTTTTTCATGAGACCTGGAGGCAGTTTCTCAGGCTGTTTTTTTAGGCCACGTTCTGTAAAACATTTAGCGGTAGAAGTGGATATAGAATATTTTTATTGTAAACTGGATTTTTTTTATTTTTTATTGTAGAAATCTCTTCAGAGAAGGAACCATTGTGAGTAGCTGTTCCCTTTAGAAACAGAACCTCTTTCTATTCCTTAATGCTAGGTATTGACCATTAGTAACATCTTCAAGATAAAAAAAAAATAGGGCTTTGTCACTTTATATTGAAAATAATTACACTCAAATATTGAAAACATCCATCCATCCATAAATTTATCTATACCCATTTATGCATGGTCACTAGCACCTCTGTAGGGGTCATTGGGGGAATGGAATCGTAGACCATCAATCGGACTCAGTGCTCAGAAAATGCTTTATTATTGTGGTGGGAATAAATATCTCCTTTTAATTCCCTTTCAGATATATTGTTTATGATTGTTGAGTTTTTCATTCATTCAGGCCACAGAGCTGCAAGGCTACCAGGAGGACTTCTTTATTCTATTAGGGAGTCATTGGGATGAAAAATAATAGTTCTCATAACAAAAGTTTCTGTTCTCAAAGCTCATACAAACTTACTGTGCCTGAACATTCGCTCTAACCCCTAAATCCCTCAATCATATAGAGAGCGAGGACTATATAGTGGACTTTATAGCAAACTCAGTAAACTGACCTTTCGGACAGATGATCACTGCTTTTTTCTCCCCATTGGTCACGTAACTCCTCCTCCACTGCGTGGTGCCTGCGCCATCTTTGTAATTACTCGCCCCTGTCGGGTAGCGACAGCCTATGGTGACAGCGGGCCGCTGTGACAGCAAATCCCATAATGGATGTTGCGAGGAAAGCTCTCCATGCAAAGCATTCTGGGATATATCTGCCTCTTCTGAGGTCTTTATTTTCCTCTCATACACTTCATAGACACTGTTTCTCTTACGACCCACGGCCATTTTCAAAGAACCACGGTGAGAAAGGTGAGCTTCAATGACTGGCTGAACCCGTAGCTCACCACTAATATATGCCTGAAAGTGCGCATGCGCGGAAAATGATAGCTAAAGGAACGAGTACTTGGACGGCCTTATGTAAACATCTCACCAAAATGATTGACAGTTAGGAGGACCACTTATTGAGATGATCCACCCCGAAATAATAAATCGACCTCTGTACCTTTAACTGGAGTGATTAGTTGAATACCTTTTTTGCAAAACATTGTTAAGTAGACAAATAAACATAATTGACATAAATAAATATGAGAATATAAAATTAGATTTTATAGCAGGCATTATTTTCATTGATTAAATAGAGAGAGTTTGAATTAAAATCTTCTTATCTACCAAATGATCATATGTGTGGTTTTGCACTTTTCAGATATTTTCACTGAATCTTGTTTGTTAAAAATAGTTTATCAGTTTTAAATGAAAGAAACGCAACAAGCTCTTTAATCACAAAAACTTCCCCTCCAGATGGGGAGTCTTTACTGTAAGTCCACCTCTGCCGTCCAGTTGTGATGCATTCCAGCACAGGCTGACCATATGTGTTTTCCCTCTAAAGCCTACAGGAAGCCTCCAGTGTTGGACAAAGTAGAGATTATCATTGCCATCTTCACCGGCCTGCTGCTGGTTTTGAGTGTGCTTGGCTCGTTGTATGTCTTCAGAGGACATTGGGTAAGATTTGTGCCCTGCAGAAGTTAAGACACGGCATGTTGCAAGATGAAGGTGTGTCTCTGTCTCTAATGGTGGGATGTTTCAAAACCTGTGCAGATTTTCTTAAAATTAGAAAAGTATAATACCAGTCAGAAAAACAAAATACATTCCCACTCATCCTGATACACACACTCATATCTAATTAAGATGCATACACATTTTTGACTGTGGGAGGAAAACTAACTTGGACTAACGAGTGAAAGCCTACACATGAGCCACATGCAAACTTTATTTAGAAAAGCCCCGGAGTGGCTTAAAAACCCTCACTGCAATGCTACGGTGTTAATTATTGCAGGGTTAAAATTTTCTTTACTTACAATATATAGTAAACTTACACTGGCCTTTTCCACACATATATAGGCATAACATATTAAAACGAATGCATACATATCTAAACATAAAGGCTCAAATATATGCAGACACCAACAATGCTATATGTTTAGCATGTTGCACAGAACCCAAATTCTTTTTCTGTACCCATCATAAACGCCTGTTACTCAATTTTGTTGGAATATTTCAAAACACTCTATTTTTATCAGAGCGGCATAGGCTAATTTAAAGTGGTTGACATCCTTCCACAGATCTGGGCTTTATGTCATGTTCTACGGTTACGTGGAGGAACTTAATGCAGATATAGTAAACAGATTAAGTAAAATATTAATTTAAAAAATGAGGATAAGATAAAAGTAAAACAGGAAATGTAGCATGACAAAAGCAGGCAGACTGATGAAGGAATGAGGCAATGGGCACAGAGCAGTATCACGAAAGAAACCAGCAATGAGTAAGGATGACCATGAGTACCTATATGTGGTGGCAAGTAGTGACAAAGGTACAGTATGGCAAAACAGTTCAGAGTAACCAATGGTTGAGGAAAGAGCTGAGACTAATGAAGACAGTGGGAGCTGAGCAGCGGGTGGATAACATGAGACACAGAAAATAATCCAGTAGAGATAGAATATACAACGAGCACCAGAATTAACTAAAACAGTAGCAGCCAAGATAAAAAAAAAACAATGCAAGAGAATTAGGGAAAGAGTGACTTAACAAAAACCCCAAAACTCAACCATCTACAGATCATAGCATTTTAGGGATAGTCCTCACATTTTCAGAGGCTTTACCATTTTTTCCACTCCAAAGTGGCAACAATTTTACCCACACTGTCACCCTCAGATAAAAGATAATTAGCTAGAAGTATTGGGGCAGTCAAGAAACTATTGGGAAATGCTGAAGCTCTTAGATCACTGTCAATGGTATAATATAATATAATAGGGAGTGACAGGGTGCTGGCCCAAACAAATCCCCACATATGTAGTGGACATGTTCATGCTAAACAAAAATGTGCAGTAATATGACTTTCAGAAATAATGTTTTTAGAGTTAATGAGGATGAAGTTGAGCGATTGACCTCAGAGGTTCAGATTGAGTCAAGCTGGGACTTTCCAACCTAACAACACTGCAAACACTGGAACATAATCATTGGGTGGAGCAGCTTTGCCATCCAAAGCATTTGTGCTCTTCAAAAATCCGATTACATGGTAAAGATTATGCTATTTTTTTAAGCTTTGTCTAAATTTAATTAATCATGTTACCATTAAAAAAAACATAAAAAAAAGTTAATGGCAGTGATAGGAAAACACATCAAGAAAGAACAAATACTGAATGAAATTCATCTTCATCAATGGCCTCAACCTAAAATCTGTCCAAGAACTGACTGGACTTTGCTTAAAAATGGATTGTAAATAAACTCAACTAATGACTTGCTAATTATTCATCAGGAGAGTTGTCCAAAACATGGGCCACAAAAAATACTATAATAATGGGTATCAACTATATATATATATATATATATATACATGTATACAGTGGGGCAAAAAAGTATTTAGTCAGCCACCAATAGTGCAAGTTCTCCCACT
>NW_015151296.1:117538-171910 GCF_000732505.1 Cyprinodon variegatus | reverse complement strand
GATCTCTGTCATTGCCAACAAAGGGTATAAAACAAAGTATTGAGATGAACTTTTGTTATTGACCAAATACTTATTTTCCACCATATTTTGCAAATAAATTCTTTAAAAATCAGACAATGTGATTTTCTGGATTTTTTTCTCATTTTGTCTCTCATAGTTGAGGTATATTTATGATGAAAATTACCGGCCTCTCTCATCTTTTTAAGTTGGAGAACTTGCACTATTAGTGGCTGACTAAATACTTTTTGGCCCTGCTGTATATATATATAGATATATATATATCTATATATATATATATATATATATATATATATATATATATATATATATATATATATATATATAAAATATGCCACATTCAAAGTACTGTTTGAACTAACCATTTACCTTTATAAATACTTTGAATTATAAACAAATTTTTTCTATTGGTTCTTCTTTTTTACAGATTTCATTAAACTTTATTTTATTGACAGTTAGCAGAAAGTTATAATAGATATAATGTGTGCATTGATGACTGAAAGACATCTTCTGCCTCCATTTATCTGTTTACTACAGTGTGTTGAATTCATGTTAATGTTTATTTAAAGACATTTCAATTAGAGGAAAAAAATTGCAGGGGGGAATAAAAAAAAAAGTCTAATCAACCAAAACTTCCGGACCCCCATGCAGTGCCTCCATGGACCCCCTAGCGGTCACGGACCTCCTGTTGGAGACCTCAGTTTTAATGTATATGATCTGTTGCACTTAGTGTTGTAGTCAAGATCACACCAACTGAGACCAAGAAGTGTAATACCTTGACAGGCTGAGGTCAAGAATGCATAAGGTCTTGGCCTCAGCCTCTAAAGGTCTTGGCTTTGTCTCGGTATTCAATGGTCTGAGTTGCTGTGGTCTTGACTATAAACATTTGTTCTATAAACATGTGACCTGAAAAACAAAGTAAAATAAATCATTAGAAGTCCAACTTGAATTTAATTTATGGCCATGAAAAGGTTGATGTCTGGCACTGTAACCAAAACAATCTAGAATTTTTTTGTTAACCCGTGTCTGTTAAGTTTCTTTCTAAATATGTGTGCATGTTCCTAGAAAGAGCCGAGCTCTGAATCTCTGGACACGAGTAGAAAACAAAAGGAGAGCAGAGAAGACGGGAAGGAGACAGAAAAAGAGGAAGACTGCATGGACATGTCAGCCGCTCAGTCTTCTTCTTTTTATGCTGTAAGCATTATCTTCTCTTCTACTATTCTCTTTTGGTTCCCCATCTGAAATACTTATGAGTTCCTTCTGGTTGATATTTCTTGAACCCTTACAGAGTTTAGAGCCTCGGACCAGGTCCATTTATGAAGTGCTGGATTGCTCAGCTGCCAATAGTGACAACAAGGAAACGGAAACTAAAACCTCAGAAGCTGAACTCTCACAAGTGGTTAGAAAATCTAATATTCCTGATATCACAAATAAAAAGATTTAATGCTAAAGGAAATCCCATAACCGGCCTGTCTTCTGCTCTGCTTCCACAGGGGGAACAAAACGCTGAAAACCAGGACGAAGGCATATTTGAGTCTGTTTATGAGAACTTTTAAATTAAACAAATGAGAGAAACATCTGAAGCTAATTCAAGGAAAGAGAAAAATGAAATTGAAATAGTCTCTTCAACAAGTATTATAATAACACAGTTTAAGGGATTAAAATACTAAATAATTGAAAGCTCAGTGTTTTAATGATGAAATAACCAGAGTTTGTGTCACACTGGAATACATGGAAGAAGGGAATGAAATAAATGTTACTGAATGAATTACAGATGTATCACTTACTGATTTATTTTCAATTTGGAAAAACTCAGATGTTGTTTGTGTGCTGTATAACCATGTCTTTTAAAGTCCTTATGTGGTAGGTAGCTAATCAAAACCTGCACCAATAGAAATCCATTGCATTGAACTGTTTTATCTTACTCACTATACTGGATTCTAAAGGGCAGACAGTTTATAAAAAAAAAACAAGATGACTGGCAGTCTCCCAGAAAAAAAAAAAAAAAAAACGAAGAAAAATCTTCTCAAGCCTTCTATAGTCAGGATCAAGTCCATGGGAAGAAGAATATTGATACAATCAATCAACAGCAAAGGTTCAATGTAATAGTTCCATTTTGAAACAGGCCTAACGATTTTATTTTGGGTGGTGAAATTGCAATTAATCAACTCTAAGTGAACATGTTCCAAAACTTGTGAACATTGTCTTGTTCAGGTGAATGTTCAACAGCTTAGTAGCAACAATAATTTTGACAGTAAATTATAGCACACATTTGCTATCATTTTACAGATTTTACAGGTCAGATTTTTGAGAGCCTTTCTATCATTCAAGACTGAAATGAAGCAGCCTGCATGACATCAGGTAAACACATACGGGGAGAACATTGGAGCTGATGATTCTGACAGGGCCTATAAATGTCAGAAATAGAAAGATTTGATTAATTTGTAATATTTGTAGAGATGAATGTGCTAAAACAGCTAAAGATACAGAGGAAGTTAAGAAATCATCAGCTTCTCATTGACGAGAAAGGCAAAGCATTAGACATCTAATGATTTTCAGAGCCTGTTGTGATAAGCTTTGGTTTCGGTATCACTTATTTAAAAAAAATATTAAATTCATTCAAATACATACGTCAGCAGGGTAAATCTGAAGAGCAAAAATAAAGAACTAAATAAGGGGGAGATGAAACAGAGACATGTGGTCAGATGAACCTGGGGAATTTTAAAAAAGAAACTTTTTCATAACACTATTCTATCTATCTATCTATCTATCTATCTATCTATCTATCTATCTATCTATCTATCTATCTATCATAAAATAGTTTTTTAAAGTTTTTAATCTAAGTACTTGGAAAAAGAACATCAGAAAAGGTGATACGTAGAGAACAATTCTTCTATGTATTACATTTTCTACTAATCTACTTTTTCTACTTATTATTTTTATTACTATATTATTTTATATTAATCCTTATTTACCTTGATATACTGTATATACCTGGATATACAGTATATATATATTGTTTATTGTTTATTCTTAATGCACCTTTTTCCTCCTTGTTTGCACCTTCTTTGACTTCTATATGCCAATATGTGACCAGTGAATTTCTCCGCTGTGAGATCAATAAAGCTCATCTAATCTAATCTAATCTAATTTTCTTCTTTCATTAATTAAAAACAAAAATGAATTAGATTTGTGTTTAGTATAACAGGGTTAATATAAATGATAGTTTGATTTTATATGATAATAACAGCCTCTGTAACCACAACAATAAAAGCGCATAAATAGCTGAAAAGGTTAATAGTAAAAGTAATTTTGCTATGGGGGCAGTAACACCATTGCCTGCTGTTTAGGTACGCCAGTTTGATAACTCCATATTTGGGCATTTCCTCTCCGGAGACGCGCTACGTAGACAGACACCAGCCAATGACAATGAAGTGACCATCAGTAAGCCAATGGGAAAGCGGCTTCAAAAATAATTTCCTGGTTGGGTTTGTTTAGCTGTTTTGACCATGGCTGCGGAAGGCGATTTTCTGGCGAGATACCGAGCTGTGTCAAACAAATTAAAGAAGTCAGTAAGACATTTGTTTAATGTTTTAAACATATCGAGTGGAACGATTAGATAACGTTAAGGGCATCATCATTTATAATCCTAACTTCCATTAATAGCATCAAAGCTAATGCTAATAGTAGAAGGCTAGCGGTCGCTTTTTTCTCTCTGTGATTTTTAAGCTTATTTTTATAATATCGTTGTGTGTATAATGTTTGCAGCCGAGTTTATAATGTATATATCTTTGTCCGCCTGTGCATTTAGTTTAGTAAGCTTTAGCATTATTCGTTAGTATTAGCCGAATTGATTATGATTGAAGTGGATGTGGTATGAATCAGTGGAAATGCATCCATCAGCAGGGCAAATGCAGAGTTTATTTAAATCAAGGTGTAAAACCACAAAGAATAATGTTGATCTGACCCATGCTTTGATCTTTACTGAACAACTGTAATATTTAGAACGAGAGTGATTGAATAGCTAAAGCAACACTGTTTCTAAAGTTGTATTCAAATAATATTTGGATTTATTAACTATATTATATTTATTTTGGTCTAAACTTTAAGCCTTTTGAATGTTTCTTAGCATGGAACAGTGGTTTCATAATTTATTTTAACTTTTAAGCATTTATTGATACTCCTTTTGAGAATTAGTGAGTTATTAACCCTGTAATGCCAAATGTATCATATTTGATACATACGGTTTCTGAAATGTTTTGCGTCTGACACCTTTTTCATGATTTAATGGTAAAAACTTTGCTCAAAATCCTATTTTACACAATCAGATATACGTGATAACAGAGGGCAGAAGACTACAATAAAAATAATCTCGACTTATGGCATAGTAATAAATTATTTCTGTTTTTTCTTTTTACATATTTTGTAAAAGGCCAAATAAGGACTTCAAACAAAAAAAAAGTAATTTTCTGTTTTGTTTTATTCGGGCTTTAAATGGTTAAATTAGCTAGAAGAAAAATAGATCTGCTCTCCAATCTGTTCCTTCAAGTTTTCTACAATAATTTCTTTTTGTTTGTTCACATCTAAGAGGCAAACAAAAAAAAATGGTGTAAGAGAATTTTATTTTTTATTAGTCGCTTTAAATTGTCGGCTGATATCTATGTGGGAAATCAGTATTGATGGCGAGATGAAGCCTCATGAGGCATTGAACCGTTTGGCCGAAGTGCTTCAATGATCCCCACAGTTCATGAGTCTCCATGTGAACATGTCACCACCTACTGGTGGACAGCAGAACTACAGTTAGTAATGTAAGAGATCCTTTGCAATATCATCTTTCTTGTTTTTTTTGTATTTTTTTACCCCCTTATAAGTTCATTTGGAATTGTTAATGTTCTGTCTGTGTAATAAAATCTTTAGAATTTTTTTTTTATGTAAAACGTCTTAGAAGAGAACAATAATTTTAGGTACACAGTTTTTCTGCCATTTTAGTGAAATAAGCTCATGCAGACAGGGAAAGTGTTCATGCAAATTGGGCAATGATGAGCAAAATGAAAGGTGTTAGTCATTTTAATTTAAATATAATAGTTTTCCCACAGTTTGTGGTTTTAATCTGGTTGGAAGTTATGTGTTCAACCAATATTTTGGCTAAACCAACACATCAATATTTTGTGTTTTTTTACCAATCTAGGGCAAGGAATGCATATTAGTCATATTAGCCAAAATACTAGATGTGTTTTATCAAAACTTTTAAAGGTCTAAGGGATCTTGAATCAACATCCCACAGATTGAAAGTCCATCACGTACAGCTTAAACCACTAAGTAGCTGACATATCTACAAAAAGCAATATTACTTAGAATCCATTACATCAGTGCTTTATTCAGATTTTGATAATTACATTGTTTAATCTAACCAACTAATTGTTGGAAAAAGCACCAATCTATTCTTAGAATATAAACAAATTCTATCCAACTCTCCTACAAAGTCCCACATCTTGACTGAATACTGAGGCTGTTTAAATGCCTGCCAAAGTTCGGGGCAAGCTGAACCACTTCCTTAAGCAGTCACGTGGTATGGAGGGGTAGTGAGGCTTCGGACGCCATCTATTTTGGCTCCACCACCAAATGAAGCAAGCCTCGATACACGCCTCTCGGAAACGCCCCCTCCAGTACTCGACACACGCCTCGAAGTCTCGGCTCATCTCATAACATCACTAGATATCAGTATTACCGTTCTAGCAGATTACCAATGTTTTATACTTGTGTACCCTTTGGACAACATCAAAATGCTACTACAGCGTAGCTGTGCCTCTCTGCTTCACTATCACTGTCATGTACAAACAAACACATCAGCAATCCCTTTATTTCTTGTTTTGGAAACAACAATTCTAGCTTGAGAAAATAAACTGGTTGGTAATGGGGCGGAAACAGTTATTTGGATTAATCTTGATTAATCGATTATTGAAATAATCAACAACTAATTTAGTAATCAATTAGTATTCGAGTATAGAGACACTAAAACATGCCTTTAGCTGACACAGCAACCCACTTAGAGCAGTAATTATACCAAGATTTTAATAAAATATGTTATATTTTGCATCTAAGATTAAAAAAAAAGTTTTTGTCAGTCAATATGCTCTATCCAGGACTCCTAAAGTGGAAAAGTTTTAGTTTTACCTGGTTTAATTTAATAAAAAATCGACTATTCGATTAATCAAAAAAAATATTTGATTAGTATTTCGATGAAGGACATAGTTAAGTTGGATCACAGTAAAGGCTTCACATTAATGTGCCTGTGACCAACCTTTTAGACACTTACATGGGTATGGGGTATTGCAGTCTAACAAAAGAAACTGAACTACCTCCATTCTGTTCCAATTTGCATGTTTTCAAATCAAAAACAAGCCTTTGTTGAGCTACTGTATAAAACCTTGTTCTCAACGCTATTCCTGACATTCTGAATTGAAAAACCTTCCTGGATGGGAAGCAAAACATCTTCAAACTTGGAAACCAAGTCCAGTGGATTGTTTTAATTTTTTTTGTAAAGCTTCACATTAATAGAAAATGACATAATTTTGAAATCATCTGCTGTCCTATATCCTAGTATTTCCCCTCTTCTCTTTCTGAGCTGTAGTTCCAACATTGTGTAAAGTTTATTATTTTGGGTATGATAGGTTATTTTTTAGGTAAATTAACTGTATTGCACTGATCTCCATCGGTGCAATACTAGTGTAAACTATGAACTCAATTGAACCACTTTTTAATTTTGTTGTGTTCACTGATATTGTCGTTTTTATGTAGCCATCTTTTATCCCTAAGCATACATTGCTGTCAGATGTACACCCAGTCTAACAATGCAGGTCAAATATTAAACTTCAAACACAGAAGGCTTCAATCCAACAGATATCTTCTATCTAAACAATTCTGGTGTTCCATTTAAGCCTGAAGCCAACATGCTGTCTCTAAAATATTATATTAGATCAATGCTGAAAGGTTTGTGTTTTATCCTTGCAGACGCTTCCTCCGAAAGCCCAATGTTGCTGAAGCCAGCGAGCAGTTTGGTGAGTTGATCGATTACCAGCTTCAGGATTATGTATGGATGGATTTAAAAGTAGGAAATAAATATCACGAACCCATCAGACTAACTTTAAATGACATATCAATCTGATTTTACATTGGTCATCGTTCATAAAACCAGTCCTTTTAAGTTGGGTCTGTCTTTTATAACGTTTGTCTAAATCGTTGGAACACAAGATGCATTTCGTAAGAACATAAAACTACTGAAATTAAGATATATAAGTGGTGAACAATTTTTGAACAAAACAAAATAAATTCTACAAACGATTATGAATCACTGAGTTATTTAAATCTGTCCAGCGTTTCCTAAGATTTCTCCTGGGCAATCAAAGATGTTCATCAAGAGGCTGTAACGGCTCCAGTGGAGCAGTTACCTGAAACAGCCTGACAAGAACGCTTATAGTGGCATTTATTTGTTTACATCCTGAGAGACTGCAGACGTTCTCCCAGGATGTAAGTGTCAGGGACAGATTTATCTCTGGCTACCTGTTCTTTAATAACAGCGACTGTGAAAGCTAAAATTAGCAGCAATTAAACCATGCAGAACAGTTTGGCAAACTTCTGACTCATCCAATTTAATGGGTGTTGCTGTTTCTCTAGAATCAATCCCTCAACAATATTTGAGGTCAAGATGGTTCAACTACGTTGTTCAGCAGAGGTGAAATAATAATGGATGTTATGGTAAAGATTTGACTGGTTTGGGCCTGGTCTTGATGGATTCCAAAGAAATAGCTCAAAAAATGACCCGTGCTGCAAGAGGTGACCTACAAAAATGACAGGTTCACCTGAAATGATGCCGCAACTAGTTGGGTAAACAGCCAAACCGAGAGTAACTACTTACCACCGCTTTACAGGCTGCAAGTAGTTACTTACAACTTGTAAAGTATGAGCATATCATGTGCTTAATATTTTCCATGCTTTGCTCATAACGATATGATCTGCATGTTTATGAAGGCGTTTGCACAATCAAAAGTTTGCACACACTGCCTAAGATCTGCTCTATTCTTTCAAACAGGTTGGTATATTCTAATAATACACCCAAAAGTTTGATAATCAGGCCTTTAGTGTCCATAAATCTAAAGGAGCATATAGCAGCGGTTAAATCCAAAGTTTTCTGTAGATCTTTGGACCATAATGTCATAATTAGTGTCCTTGGATACTTGTTTAAATTGGCGACATTACAAAACTCAGCTGTGTTCTGTTTTATCTAATGCCAGACGATGGTGTAAGATATGACCAGTGAATTTAACAATGATTAAAAAAACATGTGTAGCTAAAAAAAAACCAAAATAACCCCAAAGTTCATATACCAATATTACAGATAGGAAATTCATTTTGTAACCACTTACTACCATCTTCTCCCAGCCCAGCTCCATTCCCTACATCTAAACTAGTTGTTTCATATTCTGGTAACTTTCTTAAGGTGTTGGCACAGTATTTTGAAATAGTTATCAAAGTTAATAGTCATGAATTTTAAAAAGAAATCACATATTATTTTGCAGTATTGTCTTTTTATATCACCTTATTTCAGTTTATTGGGATTCTAATGCTGATCTGATCTAGTTTAATCTTGTTATTTAATATAAATTATGATCAAACCTAAACACTTGAGGGACATGTGCTTTACCTGTGGTTGTTATTGATTAGAGCATATTTCATTACTGTAGCTTTTAAGTCGATGATGGAAATAATTCCTGGTGATGTCCTGATATGACTTTTTCATTTCTAAGATACGTTGCTGCAGATTTATACATTGACCTAATATGATATTAGTACAAGTCATGCATATTTGTATTTCTTCTTTCATGGTTTAGAATTTTCCAAAAAGCTGAATCAGGTTAAATTTGTCAAACAGAGAACAAAAATCAACAACAATAAATATGAGAACAACTGATCCATTAAAATTTGAATGGGTTACATAAACTACAAACAAAAGCAGAAGGTTTCTATTAGCTGCTTATACTGGAGATGTCAGATCCAAGCCGCTAGATATCACTATATTCATTCGATTTCCGATATCAACATCGGATTGGGAGATCCCTGAAAATGACAACTAACACAGCAGCCAATGTTTCAAGTTAACCTGACAGGATTTAGGGAAAAGTCCTTAGAAGATGCCCAACTAAAATAAAACAAACAAAAAAAAAAATAAACAAAACATGACCCCAAAGGACTAAACTCATCATGTTTTAACTGGAAAATGGGAGTTAAAATAAGACTTGAAGCTACAGCTATTAGAAAAACAAAAACAAAGCAGGTTAGTTTATGTTGAATGAAGACTGATAATGGCTTAATAGTACAAGGAAAGCATTTCCAACACGATCAGATAGAAGTTTATTCTGGTTGTTTTTTTTGTGTCTGTCTGTGGTTCTGCAGAAGCTCTCATTGATTCCCACTACCTCTCTCTAATGCCGCTGTTTGGGTGATAACTGTCTAAACAGGACGCCGGCGGCGCTGTGACTCGTTCTGCCCCTGTGATAACAGGCAGCAGCTGCTTTTAGAGCAGTTTCACTGTTTTCCAGTTCATCTGTGTCTTTCTTCTGCCTCTGTGCTTCCAGGTCAGCTGGCGAAGGAGCTGAAGCAGCAGGACTGCCTTCAGTATGCTGCGTTCTGTAACCTGGCCATGGCTCGGTGAGTGCACGCTGGGAGGGGGGGTTCATGCAGCTTAGTCTCATATGAATAACATGACTGAGTGAAGGGGTTAACATGTTTGGAAAAAAAACAAAACTGTGATGATTGTAAAATGGATTTCATGCAGAGATAACATGCAGTGATGCTCTTTATGGTCTCTTCACCCTGTTGTCATCATGTTCTTCAATAATCCCTCCATGATTTTGTTACTGTATAAATATGTCTGTCTGCAGTAACATGTGTCCCTTTCTGAATCTCTGCCTTATTAAATGTCAGTCAGCTGAGTTTGGCTCCAATCTTTGGCCAAATCTGAGTTACTGTGTGAAAAAACACAATCCGCTGGACTTTGTTTCCAAGTTTGAAAACAAGTGGAAACAAATATGGCAGCGGAAGCACCAGAGTGCTGCCAGATGAAGCATGTTAAATATCTTCCTCTAGGTTTAATTAATTTTTAATTTTTTTTCTATTCAAATATGGAAATAGTCTAAAGAAAGGGTTCCCAAAGTAGGGGTTGTAAGAAGGTTTTCACAATCAATGTGATGTCATCCCTAAGGGTACATGGAGGGCCAAAATAGATCTTAAAAAATTGCAAATGTGAATTTCCAATGAAAGGAATTTACCTAGAAATAATAAATGTAAATGTTACTTATCTAAAAAGAGGATTCAAATATTAGATATACCATGAAATAATAACATGCACAATTAAGTTTCCCATTAAATAATTCAGATAATAATTAAAATTATAACTTTAGCTATTAAATGTTCTTTTAGAAATGCTTTATTTATTGAACATGTGATTTTAATATTAGATGTACCATGAATTTATAAAATGCAAATAAGAAAAATCCTCAAATAATGAAAAGGTTACATTAATAAATTAAAACAACTAAATGTTATTTAAAGTAATCTACATATTAAGTTATTTATCTAATAGCTACAGTACAGTTAAATAGTTAAACATGAAAATAAATCAATAAAAATAACTTCAAAGTTATAAATCAAATGATTCATGTTATTTTAAAATGTATTTATTCATATAACAAATTAATTTACAAAAATGAATGTAAAATAATAAATCAAATGACTAAATTATATATGTTCATATATATATAAATTATCTATTTGTCTTATTCGTCATTTAGATATTAGATTTACAATTAAATAATAAAATGCATAATAGTTAAATGATCCATTACATACTTTAAAATATAAAAATATCAGTTAAATGTTATTTAAAAGATATATTTATATTATAAATTTTATTGATTGAAACAGCTATATGCATTTAATGGGGTCTCCAGTCTGTGGCACGGTTATTTTTGGGGTCACAGGCTGAAATGTTAGTTTTGTGTTATTAAACATGGCAGCAGCACAGTGTCATGTACTGTATGTGAGGCTAAAGCTACAGCCAGGCTGAGGAGCCAGAGAAAAGCTGGCGTCTCTCTGTCTGTTTTTTATTCCTCATTCCCAGTGGGTTTATCTGCAGGTGCGAGCAGACTCTCTTTAATGCTCCTGGAGAAGCTCTGGCCTTGACCGAAGCTGCTCGTCTCTTCCTGTTATCTGAGAAGGAGATCCGAGCCCTGCAGGCGGCGGGCTTCGATGAACACCTCCAAGCTGCTCTCAACTGCTACAGTTTTGCCATTAAGGTGTGCAGTGTAACAGCAGTAGAAGCATATTTAGAGTGAAACGTTAAAACATGCCAGTGTCTGCGTGCAGAACAGATTCCCTGACTGCATTCTTGTGTTATGACTGAAAGCTGACGTGAAAATGTGTTGCAGGTGTACATCGAGATGAACCAGCCTGTGATGGCAGCCAGCCTGTGTTTGGAACTTGGCAGCGCGCTCAAGGTTTGATCACAGCTTTCAGCTGTCTCAGATGATTAATGAAGCTGATTTCCCCGTTTTTTTTTTGTTTTGTTTTGTTTTTTTAGGTTTGCTGTAAGTTTTATCTAATCCAAATGGCACATGGGTCTTTTTTTCTGCACTTCAACAGGAAATGAACAGACCAGGAGAAGCCATTGTTCACTTCCAAAGGGCGGCAGATTTACAGACTCAGATGCCCATAGAAGCGCTGCTGTCCATGGGGGAAATAGCCACGTGTAAAATCATCACACGTGAGTAGGATCTGCTCATTTGGAGGAGATTGCATGGTTGCCCCGTGCTGGGCTGGATTCCAGATGTCCGACTTTGTCTCCTCTAATTTACAGGTGACTATGACGGCGCTTTGTCAGTGTTCACAGAGATGCAGCTGATGTGTCAGGAGAGAGGGCTGCAGCTGCCAGGCACCACAAACCCTATAGGTGAGGAAACGATCAAATCACGCTGATCACAGATGCTGCAGATATGCTTATTATCTGGATCCCTCATTTATTTTACTTCATCCTTTAACATCAAAAATTGGTTTCCAATGTCACATTGTTTTATGTCATCCTAAAGTTGATCTTTTCCTGAGGTTGAACTAAAAAGCTGACCAGTTTCCTTCTCGGTTTTCATGTTTAAAAAGGTGCCTTTATGGACATTGTGGCAAAATGTGAGATATCCAGAGTGCTTCTGCTGATGTTACTAGAGGTAAGCTTGGAAATACAAATATATTATTTATTTTACAGAAAGACACTGTGGAAAGTATTCACTCACCTTCAACTCTTTAACAATATATAAGTAAAGTTTTTGTGAAGATAGATCAAATTTATGAAGGAAAAGGATAATGACATATGCTTTTTTTATGTTTTATAATGTTTAAATTATTTTATCATCAGCCTTCCTGAGTCGATTGTTTTTAGAACCACCTTTTGCAGCAGGGATTCTATTGGGAAAATCTCTCTGTTAGCTTTGAACATCTATAAACTAACATTTTTCCCTATTTTTCTTGGTAAAATACATTCAGCTTAGTGATTCGGCATGAAAAACATCAGCAACTATCTATTCTCAAGTTGTAAAACAGATTTTCTCAGGATTTAGGACTGAACCTTTTTTCTGGGCCAATCTAATCCAGGACTATGTGCCTGGCCTGTCTTGATCTGATTTGACCAGATTTCTGACTAAAGTGTTAAAGCGTACTAAGAGTGATGACCTGCTCCCCACCATGAGCCCACTCCTCCATTAAGGTCTTGGTGTTTAGAGGGCAGCAGTTTGTCCTCTTCTGGAGCCGTGGAACTTCCTTTATCTTTGTTTAGTAGCTGAATTCTTCTACAGAATCTATTAAACTTTCCCCTGAATTTTGGCCTCTGGAGGCAGAAAGGTTGCATCTGATTTATGTTTGGGTTTCAGAGATCAGAGTTTTGTTTGTAAAGCACTTACCCTGAAATCCCACATCCTCCATCACCGCCCCGTTCCGCTGCGCTCCAGAACTCCTGCCCAAAGCAAAGCCTACAGCCTCCCATCTTGCTTCACTCAGACTTCCTCTGAGCTCGAGGAGAGCATGCGCGATATTATTAAATTAACAGGAGCAAAACATGTGGAAATGAACTCTTAATTTAATATGATGCATTAAAAAAAATCCCCATCAGCATCCAGCATATGTTCAGTTTCTGCCCAAATATTTTCTTCTTGTTGTAGATTTTGTAACGGGGATAAATAGGATCATCCAAAACTGCCTTTTTATGAACTGTTTGTTCTCTACTCCCAAACTCGGCATGTCTTCATCCATTCCTGCAATAAGAAGCTTCTTTTGACTGGATTTGATAAAACTGTTAAGCATCTCGGTATAAAATAAATATTTTGATGGAGATGAGAAATCTGCTTCCTGGTGTGTTGAAAAACCAATAGTTTGCAAATAAACAATGTTAGTTTTTTTGAATATATATATAAGAATTATGCTATAATTTCTAGTTACCGATCTGTCGTTACTATATTTTAATTTGACAAACCGGATCTTCTCGACGTTCTTTTTCCTGTTTGGTGTGATTGCAATAGCGGATCTTGATCTAGCCGGACCGGAGGGGAACAAAAAATAGCTCGGCTCCGTATTTTGACGGTGACAGACGCAGAAGACGTACGTGGACGGGGACGTGGGGAGGAGTAGAGGTGGATGTGGAACAGCTCTCACTGATTAACATGACGGACAAGTACTCCACATGACGTACGTGAGCGGGGCGGGCGCTGGCGGAGTATTTGGAACCTGGGGGTCAACGCACCACAGTTATGTTCTGCATAGAATCCAATAAAATAGAATGGTGTTTGGGTTTGGAACAGGAGAAAACTGGTTAATCAGAATGCTTGAATATTTCGTATTTTGATCACTCTGTAACGGTTTAGAGAAAAGCTACCATAAACCGTCAAACTCAGCAACCATAAAATCCGTTGGATTTGAGGCATTTAAAAAAACAACAGCTGTAGGTCATTAAATCTTAATGGCACCACCTCGGTCTGTGTTTTCTGTGCAGCCTCCACCTCAGAAGTTACTACCAGAACATGCTCAGACCCTGGAGAGATATGCATGGGAGTCGTTTGACCCTCACAGCCAAGGTAGATGCTTCTTAATACTTTGATCTGTTTTGGAGGAAGTGAATGACTTCAGTTCCCATCCAACTTAAGAGCATGAATCATTTGGATTGCACTGGCGGTGGGGGTAAATACGAACTTTGTTTGTTCTTTCAGTGACCTTCCTGCCTGAGAATGTGTTCCTACTTCTGCAATCTGTGGTGGTGAGTTTTTACCTGACCTTTTCTGCCTCACACGCACAGTTTTTCATCATAGCCTGTACATGACAGCGATTAATGATTCAGTTGCATTGTGTTTTTTGTCCTTTTTGCCGCATTCTTACTCTTCCCTACTTGGCATCTGTGTCAGTGCTGTTAGACTTTTTAACTGCAGCTTTCAAGTTCTCACGTTTTGCTGTTCAAAGTGTTGAAATGTGTCGTTTTTCAACCACAAAGTATTTTCTCTATGTTTTCTGTGATGGCTTCCCACAAGGTAACACATGATAGTGAAGTGGAAGTAATATAAAACATGTTTCCCCTCATTTTTACATCTAAAAATCAGTGGCATTGACAGCCACATGTTCACTTTCCAGCTGGATAAAGGTACTAAGCTCACAGCAGACCTACAACTTCAATGCATATTAGCGTTAAATCGACCCAGTGCTTATATCTAGTGGAGAGTTTTAGAACAGAACTGGACCCACATGTTAACTGATGCTCTGAAACCCACCTTACCTGATTTCACGTAGAAGAAAAGTCAACTTTTATTTAGACCTGCAGAGCTGGCATACTTCTAAAGGCTTGAAGCTTATTTTTAGATAAATGTTCATGCTGTTATACAAAGAGTTTATTAGAGAACTGAAAACCTTTCAGATGTAAATATTTAAAATATTATAAGCTATGCTTTATTTTATGCACTGCTGTGTGCATTGAAGTTTTAAACGTGCAATAAGTGGAGGCCTTCAAGTGGTATAACTACTGCTGTTAGGTGTGTTTGTATGTAAAATACCTTTAATAAAAGGGGAGGGTTTATGCCTTCTTGTTTTGCTGCCTGAGCTTATGTTATGAGGCTTTAAAAAGAAATCTGCAACGTTAACAAGGCCGTTTGAATCTGTAGTTGTGTTTTTATTAGTCCTGGTTCTGACGGATCTGTTCTGCAGATGGCGTGTCAGGAGAAAGACACAGAGTCCCTGAAGTCCTTGCAGACTGAGCTGTGGTGAGTGTTGAGAAATGTCCGTTTTCCATCATGTGACGAGCAGAGTGAAATATTCTCTGGCTTTTTAGTAATTTTCCATATTGATCACATGTTTTGTTTTTTCTCTCTTCAGGCCCTTTCTGACGGCAGAGCAGAACCACCTCCTCCACCTGGTGGTTATGGAGCGAATTGCACCATCTGGACAAGGCATTTAGAGCAGCCTGATTTGTAGCGGCTTCTTCGAGGGAGCAGCACTGTGTGTAATGGAATATTCCTGCTCCTTATGGGTCTGTTGTAAGGCCTGGAGAAGGCTTGTTTTCACCATTTAGAAACTGTCCTGGAAACAGATATTTTCTGTCACTCACTCATCTCATCCCGGAGCGAATAAGATGGCTGTGAATTTTAAGAAGTTTTAGATAAAAAAAAAACGTCTTCTGTAAGTTTGAATAGAGTTTATTAGTAAAAGACATGGCTTAGATTCCAATGTAAATACAAACAAACTGTCTAATGCATAGTTCTGTTCAATAGTAGAATGTAACGCTTCCACCCTTCATCCCTGGATTGTTTTAAGGTTCACTTGTACAAATGTACTTTACATCAGATAGCAGCCGGCTACAGACAGAAAACAAAATACAGCTTAAAAAAAAAAGCAAACTGAATACAAACATCTACAAAAATAGTTGGTTATATTGTACATAGACTAAGAGGGTATACATACCATATGAGTAAAATAAAGAGAAATTAATAAACGTACAATGAAATAAGGCTTTTGTTTCCATTAGTGTTCATCAGTATTGCTGCTCTGGCGAATGGCGGCACCCCTTCAGATAAAGGGCAGCAGTAACACCACTACCGATCACATGATGAACTATTTTATCTCAGTACAGGATCATCACAGGAGCCACTTCTGAAGGCACGCATCTACCACAGCAGAACTGTTTTACTCCGAGTTAGTTTTTAGCTCAGCAGCAGACGAGAGCGAAGAAGCTGCGCACATTTCTCCGTGTTGCCAACCGCTGAAATTAAACCTGGACATACAGGATCTCACTAAAGTCAGCACACCGCTAACATTTTTACAAAGTGTATATATTTTTCCATTGGACAATACTGAAGGTATGACGCTACAATTCAATGGAAAGTATAACTGTGTGGATTTTCTGTCCCCTTAAAATAATTTAGCTGTTTTTTTGTTAATTTAACGGGTCTGGTGAGAATGGGGAAAAGCTTACACTAAGTTTACTGGTAGTTCAATATGGCATTTATAGCCATATATATATATATATATATATATATATATATATACCTTATAGCTAAGAAAGATTAGTTCCTCTCCAAAGCTGAGCTATAACCTGGCAATCCTCGTCCTCGCTTCAGTTCTACACCAATGCACAAATTGCTTCTTACCGTTCCTCTTTTAATGATTAAAGTGACAATTCTGACTAAACAGATGTGAGCTTTCGCTTCCTACAGAGTTGTATGTCGCCCTAAATCAAAATAATCTAACGTGATTGGCCGACTTGTGCTGGTCACCTCTCTCACAGTTGAGGAGAGGGTGGGATGAGGTAGATCTTCATGTGTTTGTGAATGAACGGTGATCAACAGTCAATAGTTGTAGCTTCTTTCATCATATTGGTCTGTATGGCTCTCATCCTAGAAAGAGGGATCTTAAAAAGATGAAGCCTGTTAACGGTTTGCTGAAGGTCAGCAGACTAAGAAGATAGATTAGTGCAGCAGAGAGTCGAGCATTTGTGGCAGCAGCCAAGCGAGGACTACAAAGATTAGTGTGTCTTTCCTAGAGTGAAGCACGATGGTGGAAGTATTAATGAGCATGATCTGGGTAGCGGGGCAGTCATCCAATACGATAGAGACCCCAAACACACCTCCAAGAAGACCGCTGCCTTCCTGAAGAATCTGAGGGTAAAGATATTGACTGACCAAACGTGTCTCCAGTTCATAACTCAGTTGATATCTATGGAAAATTCTCCAACAGAAAGATGAGAAGTTCTCTGATATCCACAGGCTTCATCATGTCTTCAGAGGAGCAGTTGATCACCAACCTATAAAAACTCTATTGAGGAGTCACTAAATATGAACACTTTCTATTTTCACTGAGGTGTGTGCTCACTTTGGTTTGCCAGCAGTTTAGACATTGATTGCTGTTCAGTCATTTTGATGGGACAGAAGTTTTAAACCGTTATGCAGGATTTACACTAAGCTAATCGAATCAAAGCGTCATACCCTGTGTTGTCACATCAAAAAAAGATTTTTTTTGTACTAATTTAAATGAAATATGGCAGGTGTCAACCGTCTCTATAGCTTCAGTCGTAAGTGGAGTCCATTCATAATGGCCGTGCCTTTCATACTGATTTGGGGCTTTTATAATGCATTGAGCGTCTGTTTTTCAGGGTGGAATAAATCATTGTATGACTTAAGCAGTGTTATTTTTAGTTTCTCTGATCTAAACAGGGTAAAAAAAAAAATAAAAAATACTGCAATTATAGGGATAAACTCCTTTTAGGAGGTTTTTGGTACAATGGTTGTTTGAATCAACGGAATTATCTTCAGCTGCTTGATTTCCAAGCATAGACCACATATCTTGCTCACCTGCTGGAGTGTGTTAGAGTCCCAGTATCTGCCATCAAATGTACGGGTTCAGGAAGAACCCAGAAAACACCAAAACTCAAGCTAGTGTAGACTAGAAAACCTGGGTTAAGGGGCTGAGTGGGTGCTCAGAAAAAAAAGAGACAGATTAAAAGATGTACTCTAGAGACAGGTTATAGGACCAGAGAGGACAAGGATTTAGTGCTGTACAGACTGTAAAGCAAGGTGGGGGCAGCATTATGCTGCGGGGTTGCTGTTGGTAGCACTACTGTTAACAGGTCGCACAAAGTTGATGTAATAACGTACATCCACTTCAACCTCATCTTAAGTCAACGACTGCATGGTTGATATCTGGATAGTTATGTGTCCCAAGCAGGCTGACTTACTGGGATCACAGACCTGTTGGCTTTAACTGAGCTCTATTCACTTCTGAGAAACGGGTTGAATATTTAGCCTGAGTTATGCTAAGGCTTCAACAAGTGTGTTTTCTCTTCGACATTTTAGGCTGCCAGCATAAACTGGATCAAAGAAGATTAAGGATAGATTCTAAGTTGTCTCAGTTATTATTCTTTAAAAGCATTCTCAAAAAAACAATTCACACTCAAATTTATGCCTAATAGGAGAATATGTTAATTCCTGACTGGAACTCTACCAATTCCTTTTTTTAATTCTTTAACCCTCTATCAAGTAAAATGAGCCAAACAGCGACTGAGCCTGGTGGAAATCTACCCAAAAACATTTCACACAAACTATTCCTTTAAATACGGATAATGTCTGGACTCACTTTTTAAACCTACAGGTTGCTACAGCCTAGAGATAAATAACTAATTGGTTTGGTTACACAGATGGAAGCTCTCCTCATTCCCATTCAGTCCCACCCCCCCGACTCTAATTTGTTCAAATCCAAACAAAACAATTGGCTCGTTAGCATTAACACTTTCCCTACTGCGGATCAAGCTGACAGGATTTAAAACGATTAACAGGACTCCTCAGCCTGGCAGCAGAGGAACATGGACCCCACCCTCCTCCTCATCGCTCCTTCACCCGCTCCTTCACTCGGTCCTCTTCCGCAGGACGACGAAGGTGATGGTGAGAATGAGGGTGAAGACGAAGGAGATCCACGCCAGGACGTAGCAGTGGCCGTACCCTCCCTGTGTGTCGGTGGTGTGAAGCTGCGCTGTGTAAACGGAGGCGGCTGTCATTATACACAGGCCTGCAGGAGAAAAGCAGGGAAGGATGAAGATATGAGACTTTAGAAGAGAACATGAGAACTTTTTAACAGACACGAAAGTTAAAAGCAGCAACATCAAATACGTTCTAATTAAAAACACCTTAATGTTATATAGCTATATTAAACGCAGAGTGTTTGAATCATTTATATCTTCATTTTAAACGTTTTTGCAGAACTGCGTACTGTAGAGTAAATGACCCCAGTACTTGGTCTGAAAGCAGGTTTACCAATTCAGAAGGAAAGAGTTCTCTGAAAATGTCTGTGTGCATCAGCTGTAGGAGCTCCGCCTCTTTTCTTTCTTTTTTTGCCCCAAAACTCTTAAGATGGACTTATGTGGACTATCTTCCAATCCTTTCAAACCTGCAGTTATCTCTGTTAATGTCTTAGCTTGTGCCTCCATAATTTTCCCTTTCACCCAACTTTCAGTTACCATGGTAACTCTGAACAGCTAGCTTTAACAATAACCTTATGCTGCTCCACCTTCTGTAAGGTGTCTCAGTAACCGTTTCAATAAAAGCTGTGAAGTCAGTAGTTTTCAACAGAATCCTGCAGGCTTTACTGTGATATTTGTATTAGAAATACTTTTTACTGCTTTATCTAATCTTATTAGATAAATAGACTGAGCGTACAGCCTACATTTCAATAAACTCAGAACCAGAGGATTCCAAGCACTATACCCTAACCACAAGGGGTGAGTATTGGCATTAGTGTTGGGATACCATATGTGTCACGATACTTGGGTCACAATAATATAATATCACCATATATGTTGATATTTTTCCTGCTATCAAAATTAAAAGTATATAAGACAGCCAAAAATCATGATATATTGCATAAACTATTTTTTTCCACACCTCTACTAACTTAGGCCGCCGCTTCCCTAACGTAGTTACAGCGAGAAGAGACTTTGTTGAAACTCTGTGGCATTTTTTCTCAAAGTCTTGCATAATTTTAAAATCCTCCCAGGGGTTAGTTAGTGGTGAATAAATACACATTCAACAAGAAACTGAATCTATCTAGCCTACATGTCCTAATTGCATAAGATGATGGTTATTTAAACCCATTAGCAATCTCCTAGTGTTTCCCTGCTTATGTGAGGTTGTAAAAGTGAAACTGATTGTGATAAAATTAAAGCATTAATAACCTAAAGAGTCTTATTTGATAAATGTTATTATTATTTAGAGAAATCTGGTGAAATTACCTGCAACCAGTTTATAAATGTGCTGTTACTGACATCTGCATTGTAGTCCACACCCCAAAAATGTAACTCAATAAAGCTCTAGCCACTGTAAGAAACCCTGCATATTTGGTCCTTTGATAACCGCACATCTTTTATTTTTTTTATGCAAGCCTTGCATCCTAAAATTTCCACCTTCTTTGCATGGCATTGACTGAACCTGCTTCAACCGGACACGAAATTCGCCTGCGATAGGTTGTACACAATGATGCGTGTGCTGTAACACACAAGATAGCTATGCATAGCACACCAAAATAATCCAAAATAATTAAGCAATTTGAGGATGAGTGTCCTTTAATAGCATTTTTCACAGACTATTCGGGACCTTGAACTTCATTCTTTTGCAAATTCATAGACCTTCGGGGATATTATGCATCTAAGTCCACTCTGTTATAATCAGCAAAAAGTCCAGAACTAAAAATTGAGAGAATATAGAAGGAATTGTGCAGATCTGCAGCCCTTAATGTTTTTATCTGATTTTACCTGCTGATTAGCCAAACAATATTGTCTTCAACAATCAGTAGGGGCACAACACGATGCCATAGAGGTAAAAACTGCAACCTAAACACCCCAAATAATCTTTGTCTTTCCCCACCAAATACAACCATTTTTACGTGTTAAGAGTTAAATCTTTTTATTCTGATCAGGAGTTTCTGACGTGAACATTTGGTTGAGAATATGACAATAGTCTGTAGTCGTGATAGACAGACAAAGCTTTGGAGCCTTGAACACTGAGACGTTCCAGGCTTTTTCAGCTCACTGGCAGCAGTTTGTTAGCTACTCCTCTACTTAGTCTTTGTTTTGGAGCTAAACATGGAAAAAGAAAAGGGACATGTTAAATCACAATTTGTCTTTTGATCACACTCCGTGATAAAGTGACCATTTCCTCTGTATTGTTTGGTTTTGTACATTATCCTGCTCTAACATCTGGAATGTGAACACGGTCGTAGCACCGAATGTTGTCGCTCTCATTTTCCTCCACAAAACAGTTTACATTGAAGATATATTTTCATTAGAACCTGTTAAAATTCTTTAATGTCACGGAAACGTGAGTCTTAAACTGCCCCACCCTTCTGCATCTCCCTCCGGATCTAAAGACGTGTCTTTGGCTGTTTCCTGAGCTTGTTTCTCCTCTTTGTTTCTTCTTTCGCACCCTGACCATTATCTGATACCTAAGTGCGTCAGACAATATTGTCTCTAAAGATATTAAAAAGGATTGAGAGACGAGCTGCATCTACAGGGAATTTGTGCATACAGATAATATGTGGTGTTTGCAGAGCTGGCAGATGTACAGGACACATGGCCCAGCCAAAGGCGCTGACAGCTGAAACAATGGAAAGGATGATAAAACTCCTGGAAAATAATCCAGCACAGTTATTGTTCCCAGATAGATGCTTTCTCTGATTTATAGTAAGAACAAACAAAATGAGAGCAGACTGTTAAAATGAGGATGTTAGAGTGGGCCAGGCTAAAATACTTCACACTTTTTGTCACTTCCTGGGCACAAACTTTGATGTTTTTGTCAGGATTCTTCTGATGTTGAAGATCAACACCAGTTAGTACAAATTTGTTAAACATAAGGAAAACTATTTCCAACTTAAAATTTTGCACTTTTATTTCCCTTGAATTAATCCTGCTGAATCACCTTTTACTTTAATTACAACTACAAGACCCCACCAGTTTTGCATATCTAGAGACCTGAAATTTTATCCTTTCTTTGAGCATCAGTCTGAGTTCAAACAAGGAATCCTGAGGCCTTTCCAGGACCGGAACACCTTGTCTCTAACCACTTTGCCACAACTCATCCAGAATTAAGAAGACCTTTATGGAAACGGAGCAAACCCCACCCTTCCAGCAAAGCGCCAACGCCCCTAAACTATTCAAGCAGCTCAGCTGGTTTAGATGGAGAAAATCTGTGAATATCTTTTCTGGCATTCAGCCCCTTTCATCTTCTAAAACCATTTATCTCTGCTAAAGAAAAGCTCTTCAAACACTTTTCACCCTTTTATCTGCTAAGTGTCTTTGTCTTTTTGAAAGGATTGCTAAAAAATAGAAATGAAATCACATGCAGTGGAGGTCTGTCAACTAATTACCCAAGTTTTTAAAACAATTTATTATCTTTACTAATTGCTATTGCATTTAATGATATTGGCTTGAAGGGAGACAAATAAAAAATGCACATTAAGCTATGGGATTTAATTTGTAAAATAAAATGAAACATTTTCCATTAACTACCTCTATGTGTTGCTCTGTAGCATAAAATCCCACATCTGTAAAAGCTGAACCACATTTACACCAAACTGCATGCTTAAGCCAAACCAAATGGCACGAGTCAATGTTTGTGTCGAACTGATCAAGTAAAGGCAGTGGTATTTACATTGAAAACAGCCAAGCACATGCTGTTTTTAGCACATTAACAGCAGAGTGTTAACTGGAAGCAGCCAGGGAATGCTGATGATTGAATGGGAGGGGGTCGTTGAGGATAGAACCAGAACTGTAGCTGCAGACAGAGTATGGGCTGAAAGTTAGATGAAAAACCACTGAGAGTGGAGTTTATATGAGCACTTTGTCATTTATAAATAAAAACTATGAAGACCAAATGGATTTCAGCTTAGTGTCATGAACAGCTAAGGATTAGCGTCTTATTTATCCTTTTGTCTGCATAAAAGCTAAAGCATCACAATTTTTTCTATGACCTTTAGAGCCTGATCTCATAAACATTGCAATTGTTTCCTTGGGGGTTATGAATAAAGTGAAAAAATAGCAACATATTTATTTCTGCTTATAATTCTTTTAAAATAGTGTCCAGTCTGCGTGGTACCAAGGTTTAATTGCACTACTGACCTCGGTCAGCCAAGCACGCGGCATCCATTTAAAAATAAAACTAAAGCTAACAGCGATGCAAAAGAGAAACATGAATCAGCGTCCCTCATAGCGGTGACTCTAGGTTACTTACAGGCAATTAGCTGTAAGATGCCGGTGAAGATGAACCTGTGGCCTTTGGGCAGGGTAAACAGCTGGGCCACAAACACAATCAGGGCTAAGATGGTGAAAACACACGCCAGAACCGAGGTGGCCTCAACTACCTGGAGGAAATCTGCAGTGAGACAGAGGTAAAAAAAAAAAACATAGATGTAACCTTTTTGTCATGAACACAGCTGAAATTAAATGTTAGTTGCATTCAAACCTGATTCTTGATCTGTGTAATCCTTTAGCTCACTGTAACGCCAGTCTGAGTTTACTAAGCTCCACTTCCCCCACAGGTCCATGTATTCAGTTTGGTTGATCCACCAGCCCTGAAAATATGAATATATGTCAGAACATGCAAGAGAACGATTGCACAGCAAATGTTGTTGAGTTTTTTTTTTTTAGCCAGCAAAGGTTATTGCTTCCAGTTTTTTTTTCCCCCTCTGATGTGTGCTTGCATAGATGTGGGCAGACCAATTCACCGTTCTCTTACAAAGCTGTTTTTTTATTGTTATTCTGTAAGCGCTGCCAAACCAGTTTTTATGTACGTGGAGGTTTGAAAATCTGCAACACAGTGGGTGGTGAAAACATATTTTGACTATTAACTTCTGCTTTCTGCACATGGCTGGCTGAGGAGAGGGAAAGGTAGTCTCATATAAAACTGTTCTGAACTCTCAAAAATTCTGACCACAGATGTAACTTAAAGCAATTAAACAGACTTTTCTGTGAAACCCGATTGCATTTAGACATAGTTAACCGCAGACAAAACAACATGCAACAGTTCTAGTTGTTCTGCTGTGTTTTTAGAGCTTTACTTAGTTGAAAAAATGTTTTCTTCACAATCATATTCCACGATGGCATGTGGTTAGAAGGTGAATAATCAGTTTGTTTCAATTAACCCATTTTTTTTTTTTTCTAACACGTTTTTAAATCAAATGTCGCCTATAAAGTAGATGTTCATAAGTAGATGTTTAATGCCAATCCAAAACATTAGAGCCATACTTAAAACACTGCTTGGATATAAGGGAAATTTGCCAAAAAACATTCTTGTTCCTCTAAAAAATCTAAGCAGACATAAGTTCCTCAGGTTCCTAGGCTCCATTCTTGGGCCCCTCCTGTTTGTTATCTGCTTGCTCCTTTAGCTCAGATTAACAAGATCAGTTACTATAACTATGCAGACAACAAACAGCTTTCCATTTACCATCATTTTCTCCTTCTTAATAAAAACATAATTTGTCCGCCCGTGTTTCCAGACCAGCCCCAGAGCTCACGGCTCGGTTCTGTTGCACCGTAGTCGACCAAAATCCCGGATGATTTTGAAATTCGCCCCCGGACATTTTTTTATGTATGAAAAGTAGGACATGTCCGGGAAAAAGAGGATGTCTGGTAACGGTACCATATTAACAATTTGCTGTTTCAGTGAGTGAGTGCTTGTTGCTATGATGCATCTTTGCTCATCAACTGTGTTCGTTGTAAACCAACCAATCAGCGCACAGCTCATCTAAATATTCATGAACACACCATAAAAAGAAGAAACCTGTAGTTACATTCTAGGGCCTTTAACCAGGCTTGCTTTTGGGCTCATAGGACAGCAAATATGTAATTTTCAACCCAACCAATTAAACACCCTATTTAGAGACCTTAAGAACCAGCAGGAGCGGATTTAGGAAATGTGGGACCCTAGGCAAAGACAGGCAGGGGGCCCTCTGAATTGAGAAGACAACACATAAAACAGACCCATTCTACAGATAGAGAAATTTTATTAGAATAGACATCCATTGTTCATTCTAGGTTTTGTCCCTCTCTTCTTGTCCCTTTTCTTGTTGTGTTCCTCTCTATGTTTTGTACTCAGCTGACTTTTCATGCTGTCTTAAAAGGAAAAAATCAAAAAGATTTTTTCCAAGCACACTTAATATTATAAGCGTTCTAATGGCATTTTAGCCAAAGGATTTTTATCAAAAACATAATAAATGCACACAAATAAGGAATAGTTGTATTAACCATACATGGAAACAGAGTTTTATGGGGCCCCCTAGGAACTTGGGGCCCTAAGCAACTGTCTAGTATTGCCTAATGGTAAATCCCCCCCTGAGAACCAGTAGCCCTTTATAATCATTCTATGACCCGTTAAAGTCAAAGTTAAAAACCCATTTGTTCAGAACTACCTTTGACTATTGAAGTTAAACTGTTAACTGAGGTATCGTTACTTTAAGGATGTGATCTGTTTTATTTACTTCTTCTTTTGTTTAATTCATGTAAAGCACTTTGAAATGTCATTGTAGTGAACTGTGCTATACAAAGAAACTTACCTTGCCTAGTGGTATACAGTTTCCTTATATTAAAGCAAAAGGTCAATTCTTTTTAGAGTCTATAACCTTAAATGCTATCTGTTAATATGAGACCTTACCTAATTTGAAGACTCTTATTTTGAAGTAAGAACAGAAGCTGTTTTAAGACCATAACATTAACAATCCACAACTAAAAACTTGTATAATNGACTATTGAAGTTAAACTGTTAACTGAGGTATCGTTACTTTAAGGATGTGATCTGTTTTATTTACTTCTTCTTTTGTTTAATTCATGTAAAGCACTTTGAAATGTCATTGTAGTGAACTGTGCTATACAAAGAAACTTACCTTGCCTAGTGGTATACAGTTTCCTTATATTAAAGCAAAAGGTCAATTCTTTTTAGAGTCTATAACCTTAAATGCTATCTGTTAATATGAGACCTTACCTAATTTGAAGACTCTTATTTTGAAGTAAGAACAGAAGCTGTTTTAAGACCATAACATTAACAATCCACAACTAAAAACTTGTATAATTGGATTATCGCAGCTAGCAAACTAAGGATGGAAACCACATGGAGCAAACTGTTAAAAGCCAAATACAAGGATACGAATCCTAACCAGTATCTGATATATTTAGACTGATACAAGAAGTGGAATATCTAATCTAAACAAATATTATTTTAAAAAGTTGATGAAAATATTTGCTAATGTCAGCTGATCAGCTTGCAGTGCTTTACTCTCAGGGTAATCATACAGGTTTTATTTTGTTTATGTTTTCAGAATGGAGTCGACTGCTACAGCTTAAGTCGTTCTCTCTATGCATCATAACAAGCAGCAGGTTGTTCTTGGTTGGTTTCATCACGACATAATTAATAAAAGTCAACTGGTCCACAAGGATCAGATCCCAAATCAATGCAAATGTATTATGGAAGAAGTCTTGAGGAAATCAATGCACAATTAAACTTGAATTATGGGTTTAATTTGAACATTTTTATGACTATCTTCAACGTTCATATGAAACTGTCACTAGTAATAAAATTAAACTTAAAGACGGAGATTTAGGCACATGACAGCAATGTTCACAGGTCATTTGCTCTGTCTCAAATCAATTCTCAAATCACACACACACAAAAAAAAATCAACATATACATGCTATCTATTCCACTTATAGAACTGCACTGTTGTATTTGAGGAATACAGCTTCTATTGTTCTTAGGCCGGGATCCACATTTGAACAATTGTATGTATTTGTTTTAACTTAATCTACAAGTACCTTTAGATCTTTAAGTATTTGTACTTATTTTCGAACATTTCCTTTATCCTGAAACAAACAATATTGAGTTGGCTTAAATTATTCAGAGAATTAATATACCCTGATGTGTTGTCAATTACATTTATAAATTTTTATTTATTTTCAGGGAAAAATAAGTTAAATAAAAACTCTACTTTAAAACACAAAATATATATTTTTTTACTATTTGGACGGATTAAAACCTTTGTTGTTAAGTCTAATCAGTATGTAAAGATTTACAGTAAGTTATTTGCTCTATGGTGGTGCAGTTTGTAGCTCTGCTGCCTTGCAGCAAGCCGGTCGTAGGTTCAATTCCTGGCTCTTTCTCTGGAGTTTGCATGTTTGTGCTCTTGATTTATCAACCAGGGACATCAGTGGACTGGGAGCCATTTATGGTCAACCTGTTCCTGCTAGCTGCCTGATAGTATTGACCACACAATTAAATAAATTTGGAACACATCAAACCACGACACTGAGCATCAGATGCATCAGATTAAGCTAGCTAATGCATTATTACTAACTTAGTAATCTACTAATCATTAACCAGAGTATAGAGACTCTATAACATGAGCAACCAATATAGAGCAGTAATTATATCAAAATTGTTTTAAAAAATTATATAAACATTTTACATTTAAGATAAAGAAAAAAGTTTCAATCAATAAGCTTTATCCATTTTAGATTCAATTGGTTGAAATTGTGTAAGAAATTCACAAAAATACAATTGACAGATTAATCAATTAGCAAAATGAACATTAGTTACAGCCCTCCGTGACATAAAGATTGTTTCTTAAGACTCAAGATTCAGACCATATGTTTTCAATCTTCAACTCCAAAAGGGTTTGTAGTGACTATTTGTACAAAACTAAAATTCAAAATTCAACAAAACTTAAAAAGTGATCAAAGCAAAAGTTGATTTTAACTCTAATAGCCACCTGATGCACCGTGGATTCTGGCTAACACAGTCTAAAAAGATTAAAAAGGGTCAAAATCCAGTTCTTTGCTTGATTTATTCTGCGTTCAGACGTTACAGGCTTCACAGGATTCTCCTATTGCTCTCACTCTGATTCCTGCACCTGTTCTTTGATTGACTGACTGAATACTGACAACTGGTAAAAAAAAAAAACTTATGACTACCCACGTGCATAATGAGCTACCTAAGACCTACCTATTTATACTGTGAAACACCCACATCCCAAGCTAAAATTAATTAGCAAATTAACTAAACAAATCTTATTCTAAATAACAAATCAAACTAAATCATCTAATTTCTAAGATTTAACTGAAAATGGAGAAATAGCTTCTACAGGGTTATTTTCTTTATTCACTATTGCTAAAATTAAATAATGGGTTAAAAAAAAGGGAAAAAAGGACATAAAGTTAAAGAATTGGGAGTATGGATGATACTGAGAGCCATCAGTCTGGTTCTTGTGTCTCTTGTGATTCCATCAACTCAATTAAAGCAAAATTTGGGCCTTTTTTTTCTTTTTTTTTTTTCAAACTTCAACAGAGAGCATCTATAGATGACCCAGCTTAGTTTGCATCACGTTTGGATTGATTAGCAGAAAAAAAATGTAATCTCTGGAGAGCATCTTTAAAGTGATAAAAGAAGAAAAAAAACAAAACAAAAAAAACACTCACGTTATCAATAGTGGCCACCAGGAGCAGGATGATGGTGGTTATGTGCAAACCGACGATCCCTACCAGCACCAACATTGTGACCCTGTGAAAACTGAAAAATTAGAGGAATGTGAAAAGACGCAGATCTTTGCTTATCTTCCAATCACATGAGCTTTATGGGACGCATCAATTAAGACACAGCACGAGTTCCAATAAAACCATTAAACACTGACAAAACAGAGGGGAAGGGATCCGTTACATGCGAGTCTCAGCACGCCCTGCGAGTCAGGGGGGATTTTTCAAAAACATCTGGAGTCAGACACGTCGCACCAAAGCGCCTCTCTTTACAGCTCTTTATTTATTTTTCTCCAAACCCAACTCTGGTCTAATGATCTCCTAATGAAAACCAAAGATCTCCGCTTATTATGTAGAGTTTTTTCAGTGCTTTCCGCTGAGAAAAGCGCGTTTGTTTGGACGTGTTTGGGCATTCCCAAACAGGACCCACTCAATTACACACCAACACACCCCTACCCACACACACACACACACACACACACAGGCCCAGCAGCCAACAACTTTAAAAAGAGCGCGAGAATCCAGCAACATGTAAACCTTCAACTAAAACTTGCGCAAAAGTAACAAGAACTGCGTAAAAAGCGCGGCCGCTGCTCCTCTTTGACGCATTTGTTGCGCGCTTTTTTTCAACGATCCCCTTAAGTATTTTATTGCAACTCGCTCATCAAAAGTCAGCCCTGTTTTTAAAGATAAAAAAGAAAATGATAACTTAGTGTCACAGATTCGGGACTTTGAATAAATGGAATAAATTTACCTGGAAGCGCTTAAAGTCTCGGCGCAGCCGCTGCTTGGGAATGTGTAAAAAAGTGTGTCCCCACCCTGTCTCTAATTCTTAGCGCACACTTCTCCCTCTTTTCTCACTCCCTTTACACTTCTTCCCTCTCCCCCTACTAAGCTCCACCCAAAAAGTCTCAAATGTAGCTTTTCAGTAAGAGGAAAAAAAGCTCAGAACACGGAAACGCCTCAATGTTGCGCTTTAAAGTGAGCGTAAAATACGCATTGGACCTCAAAGTCTCAACAATATTATGAGAAAGTGTTAAAAAAAAAATTTCAATCCTCTTTTCCCTTTTGGTGAGCTACCTACCTCTCAGTCTCCCACTTTTGAGTTGGTAGTAACCCAAGAAGAAAGGAGCTCCAGGGAACCTATGGTTTATACAACCACAGTTGCACCCTGAGGGGACGAATGCATAGACAAAAACAAGAGCAAAAAGTAATGCACATCTTTCAGCAACTGGACAGCTGTTTCTAGCTTCCACAAAACCATGATCAAGCTGAAAAAACATCCCCACAGCATGATCCTGCTAACACTATGTTTTGTCTATAGCAGGGGTGTTCAAGTCCAGATGCATCTCTTCTCTAACACACCTGAATCAAAAGGCTCAATCCCCTCATGTAGCTCAGCAGAGGCACGGTAACCAGCCACTCATCTGATTCAGGTGTGTTAAAAATGGTTGCATCAAAAAGTTGCAGGATAGTAGCTCTTGAGGACTGGACTTGAGCACCCTTGGTCTATAGGGATGATGTGCAGGCCATAGACCAGTGTTTTTCAATCCTGGTCCTCAAGGCACCCTGCTCTGCATGTTTTGGATGTTTCTGAGGTTCAGCAAACCTGATTCAGATGATTGCAGTTCAGCAAAGCCTGATAATCTGCTATCAATTGATAACAGGTGTGTGAAAGCTGGGAAACATCTAAAACATGCAGGGCAGGGTGCCTTGAGGACCAGGGTTGAAAAACACTGCCATAGATGACTACATAGCCAAGCTGGAATTACTTCATGGAAACTTTATTTTAGGTTAAGATTTTCTAGAATGATGTTTCAGTCTTTTAAATAAATCCACTGTATATAACTGCTTATTTATACACGATCGAAAAGGAACAATCCCCTATTATACCTGAGGACAGTTTAGAGTGGAGTTGATCTAACTTTTGTGTTGTGGACCGTGACAGGATGCATACCCAGATAGAAACAGCATGCATATAAACGCACAGAGATAACATGTAAACACCAGGAAAAATCTGTTAGGGATTCTTTTAATGCCAGCAGTGTTAAGAACTTCACTAAGCTCCAGCTAAGTAGTAAGCTAGACTTTAAGAGTTGTGATCAAGGGTTTAAAGGCATCTGTAAATAATTATAAATCTGTAAGATAACATGTCTTGCACCTTTGCTATTTATAAAAGAAAGATACACAGTTTCAGCCATGCATGGGTGATTAAAAAGAAAATATTCCTAATAAAATAAGCATATGTGAAATGTTTTCATGTAATGTTTTTTTAAGCACTCCATTAGTAAAAAAATTGTTTCTAGTAAGATTGGACACAAAATTAACAATATATTTATTCAGGAAGGGAGAAGCTGTTAGGAAAGCTTCTAAATCTTTATCCTATTGACTAACTACTGAAGGTTTGCATAAATACGACGGCAAGACCTCTCTCTGTTTTGCATTCTCAAAATGATGTAATCAGCAAAGACAGAGATTCTTTGTCTTGTAGCACCGGTAGACAAGTTATGTTAAGTAATACGTTTAGATTTTAAGAGCAAAAATAGCAGAAATATTTCTGATTACTTTTAACGTGGGGCTCTGGGAAAACATCAGGGGCAGTAGACTTTTTACTTGATCTCTGTTACCTGATAAAACAGCGATTGGCTTCAGAGTTAATCTGAGTTTAACACATTTCTTTTCACAGTTTACATTCAGATGGGAGACAGCTTTAGAGTAGATACCCATAGAAATCCATTTTTAATAATCATCTACTCTTTTGTGACAGCAGTGGAGGAAGTTAAGAGATAAAAAATGTATGAAGTGTGAAATGCCTGGGGTCGTTATCGCTCTAAGAATGTGGTTCAGGGGGGCAGCAATGCTAGTTCGTGCATGTTTCCCACCTGAATTCGTCAGAGGAACAAATATTTGTTGAAGAGATGATAATTATAGCTGTAAGCTGCTCAGCGTATGACATAGCATGCATTGAAGAGATTTTTTAACGTTCAGCATCTACAGTTGATCGGAATTGGATTATGCAACAACCATATTTATTAGTTCATCGAGGGTGTCAACAGAGTTAGGAAGAAATGCTGCAATTAAACCTGCAGATTCACTGTGGCAAGTACTAAACTACTGCGTTAGGATATAAACATTTGAACAATTCTCTGATGAGAAATGTTCAAATGTTTACATGGCTGCACAGTGAAACAGTGGGTAGCACTGCTGCCTTGCAGCAAGGAGATTCCTGGTTCAATTCCTGGTCCAGGGTATTTCTGCGCTGGAGTTTGCATATTCTCCCTGTGCATGTGTGGGTTCTCTCTTGGTATTCTGGTTTCCTCCTGAAGTCCAAAAACATGATTGTTAGGTTAAATAGCTTCTCTAAATTCTCCTTAGGTGTGAGTGTGAATGGCTGTTTGTCCTGTTTGTCTCTTTGTTGCCCTGTGATAGACTTTTGACCCCAGCAGGGATAAGTGTGACGGAAGATGGATGCATGCAGGTTATCTTTCTTTCTTTTCTTTAAATTCAATTTAATTTTAGTTATTTGGTACATCTCTTCTTTTAGATCCCTCTGTATTTGTCCTTCCATAAACTCTGAGTAGCCCCGCTGTCTCTGTCAAAGAAAAGCATTCCCAAACTGTAAAGGCTCTAAAATTGTATCATCAAAATGTTTGTTATATTTAAAATCTGTATCTTTTTTCTACAGCAAAGAGTGGGCCCAACTTCCATATTTACAATCCCTACAGAGTTGCACCATATATGGTCGCAGCTCAGGATTTCTCTGACAACCACACACTTCGTCCCAGTGAAAGGCATTAAAGTTTGTGCTTGCAGTGGGATAAAATGTTTGAAAGTTTTAGGGGTATAAATGTAATTGCAAGGAGCTTTCAGAACATTCCTCAATCAAGCCTGGTGTCTGCTGGTCTTCTCTGAAGGTCTTCATTAAATAGAAGAATCATCCCCTCAGACAGAGAATGACAGTTATTACGTCTCTTGCCTCTGAGCTGGCCAGCATTCCTCATTGTTTTGGAACATCTATGTTTACCCCATAAGCACCAAGCCACAAAGTTTCTAAAATACCCAGAGGCCCTTTTTTTTATTCACCTTGAAGAAATAGGTCTATATATTGGAAAAGACAGTAGGTGTTCAAGTTAACTCTGCTTTTTAGCATTTAAACTTATATTTATACAGTTGCACTTAAAGGTTTACATACCCTTCTATTAAAGACATAAAAAAATCAACTTCTAGTAAAATAAATTGAAATTTACATCAGTAATAATAAATAAAACATTATTTAAAAAATGGAAATCATCTTACTGATTTTGAATAAATATTAAAGCTTGAACTTTCCTTTTTGATAAAGCTTATAGTTAGAGTGGCTCAGGTTATCCAGCGCTATCTCTATAGTTATGCTGCTATAGGCTTAGACTGCGGATACATGCGGATGCTGTGCCTGGACTTCAGCTCAGCTTTCAACATCATCTTCTCACAGCATCTCATAGCTAAACTGGAACAGCTGGGCTTCAATACACATTGAGTGTACACTACCGTTCAAAAATTGGGGTCACATTGAAATGTCCTTATTTTTGAAGGAAAAGCACTGTACTTTTGAATGAAGATAACTTTAAACTAGTCTTAACTTTAAAGAAATACACTCTATACATTGCTAATGCGGTAAATGACTATTCTAGCTGCAAATGTCTGATTTTTGGTGCAATATCTACATAGAGGCCCATTTCCAGCAACTATCACTCCAGTGTTCTAATGGTACAATGTGTTTGCTCATTGGCTCAGAAGGCTAATTGATGATTAGAAAACCCTTGTGCAATCATTTTCACACATCTGGAAACAGTTTAGCTCGTTACAGAAGCTACAAAACTGACCTTCCTTTAAGCAGATTGAGTTTCTGGAGCATCACATTTCTGGGGTCAATTAAACGATCAAAATGGCCAGAAAAAGAGAACTTTCATCTGAAACTCGACAGTATATTCTTGTTCTTTGAAATGAAGGCTATTCCATGCTAGAAATTGCTAAGAAATTGAAGATTTCCTACAACGGTGTGTACTACTCCCTTCAGAGGAGAGCAAAAACAGGCTCTAACCAGAGTAGAAAAAGAAGTGGGAGGCCGCGTTGCACAACTGAGCAAGAAGATAAGTACATTAGAGTCTCTAGTTTGAGAAACAGACACTTCACAGGTCCCAAACTGGCATCTTCATTAAATAGTAGCCGCAAAACACCAGTGTCAACATCTACAGTGAAGAGGCGGCTGCGGGATTCTGGGTTTCAGGGAAGAGTGGCAAAGAAAAAGCCACATCTGAGACTGGCCAAGAAAAGAAAAAGATTACCAACCAATCCAACTTGTGGGAGCTGCTTTTGGAAGCGTGTGGTGCAATTTCTCCAGATTACCTCACCAAATTAACAGCTAGAATGCCAAAGGTCTGCAATGCTGTCGTTGCTGCAAATGGAGGATTCTTTGACGAAAGCAAAGTTTGATGTAAAAAAAAAAAAAAAAATCTTATTTCAACTACAAATCATTATTTCAAACCTTGTCAATGTCTTGACTCTATTTTCTATTAATTTCACAATGTATGGTGGTGAATAAGTGTGACCTTTTAGGAAAACACTAAATTGTTTGGGTGACCCCAAACTTTTGAGCGGTAGTGTAGATCCAGAAGGTTCTGCAACAGTTTCTTCCCCACTGCCATCAGACTGCTGAACTGTTGTAAAAAGTCTAAATCATGTCAAAGACTCGCTCTGCTATTAGACTATCACACTGATAACATCAAACCAAACATACTGCATACTTGCACCATATATATTAATGCTCTGAACTGCCATATCAATGTGTTTTTTGTACCATGTTTTTTTTTTTTCTCCCACACTTTTTGCATTTAATCACTGCTGCACTTTATGGAATGGAAATGTCAATTTACTTTTTGAAAAGCTGTACTAAGTGAAATGTCGTTAATGACAATAAAAGTTGTCTAAGTCTAATTTCTGGAGGACATTGGTACCCCTATCCATCAGCCAATGAGTCAATGCAATCAACTGATTTTCCTTAGAAAGAAAACTTTGAATCAGTTTGACTGTATGATCTGGTTGCATCATCTCTGTAAAGTGCTTTGAGATGACATATGCTGTGAATTGGTGCTATATCAATAAACTGAATTTAATTTAATTAATACATACATATCAATATATTAATAAATAAAACAAATAAACAAGCCTTATGGAGCTCGTGAAGTAAAGTGTTGTTGAACACTTTAAGGCAATCACCCAAATCAGTTGTTTTCTGTAATATTCAGTAAATGTTCAGTCAGAGTTCTGCTGAAGTCTGACTGAACTTTAATTTTTAAAGTTACTTTAACTACTTTAATTTGTCAGGAACTTTAATTTGTCTTTAATTTGTGTGGAGCAATTTGTTCTTGGAATTATTCCTTTAGTAAATTATAACTGAGTAATTTCTGTTGTTTATTATCACTTTTTCGGTTTTGGGTTATTTGAATTAATAGTGAGCATTTATAATTTCTTTAATGAGAGGACCCATGGACATTCAAGCACAGCAGTAGGAAATGAAATGATACACCTAAATACTTGTTTTATGGTTGGATCAGCTGCAACTTTAGAAAGCAGATCAAATCCATCCAACTAAAAAACTACTGCAACTACAAAAGAAATTCATTTTTCCATCTCAGTATCATGGTTTTTAGAATGTGTCGTAACCCTGAACAACAAACATCCCCAAATATATTACATAAGATTCAGAAAAGCATCTCAGTTATTTGTCATGTGGTTGTTATATAAAGTGAAACAAATGATAGCCAGTAATTCAGAGTAAATCTAATATTTCATGTCACTGATATCAAACTGAGCTGTGCAATGAAATAGCCCTTCTTCTCAGTAATCTCAGTAAGTAAAATATAAAATGTAATCCATTTTATATATATATACACAGAATGTGTGTATAGTTAAATCTGAGACATAATTGATTGTTTGATTCTCAGTATTCTTTAGCTAAACCACTACTTTCTACTCAATCACAGATAATTAGAGCAGAAATTGTCAGACAGCTATTATCGTTGTAAGAATGGGTCAGGTGAAGCCATGATATTAGGGGATTAGTTAGCAGACAGTAAATATCCAATGAAGCCTTTCATCATCCATCTTGAATGAAGCAAACTGTCACAGTTCAGAGCGGAGCGCAGCTGTCTGACGGCCGGCGATCCCTCAGTGGAGTCCTGGTAAAGCTCCACAATAGCTGCTTTATTCTGTCTGAGATGGGGAGGGTTCAGACACACTTCCTCTTTTCCTCCCTCTCCCTCCTTTCCTTGTTTGTTGACAGAGTTTCACTCGGCACCAACAGACCAGTGTCTAAGCTTACATAATTTGATGTCAGATGTAGAGAGAGTTTTTTTTTTTTTTTTTCTGAGAGACACGTTTGGGGTCGTAGGGGCCAAATCAGATCCTGCGTCTTAGGAGTTGTGCAAGCTGTCAGTGCCAACAGTCAGTCCAAGAGTCAAAGCGTTAACTAATAACAGCCTATCCCTGGTGGGCCATCAAACAGAAATAAAGGGAAGGAAGCAGGAGAGGAATTATGTCCTCCATCTTATTATTGCACATTCTTATACTGGTCCTAAAGCAGAAATAAGTAGAATATGCCCACCATCTCTTTGCCTTTTCTTCAGCTGCATGTCTCCTTTCCAGTTCTCCCAGTTTAATTAAGCCTCTTAGACCAGCTGGGACACCTTTGGTTGTAGATTCCTTTATCTGTTTCAGGACTGACCCCACCTTCTTCAGCAGTCACAACCACTCCAAAGCCTTTATGCATCTTTCTTCAAGACCAAAAGATATGCCTCACTACAGGCAAATTAATTCACAAATCAGGTCCTGGCTGTGCCTGCAGGCTCAAGGGGGCTGATCCCTTTATCCAGTAATCGTTGGACAGAAAGGAAACACTGTGAACCGGTTGCCATTTAAATGTTTTATAATATAAAAAAAATTCATATATAGAGAGATTTTCTTCTTGACCTAACTGGATCTATTGCCAGACCAAAAGAATAAAATAAAATGACATTTAGGATGTATTTGTTTGCTACTGTTTTGTATTAAGTTGACTTAGTTCAAGAGGTTACATTAAAACCACTTTGCTCCAAAAAATAAAATAAAAAATGTAAATTCTAGTTAGAAAATGTAAGTGAGACAGTGGATGCAGGAACTCATCCTACAACCAGAGGGTTGCCGGTTTGAACCCTCCCTCCGTCTTTCTGTCATTGGGCAAGATACAGCACCCGCAGTGGAAAATAATAAAGTGCATTTACTTACTTGATTACCATACTTAAGTGATTTTTTTGAGTATCTTTACTTCACTCAAGTAACTTTTTGGGGCAGTACTTATAACTTTCACTCTACTACATTACAAAGTCAAATATTGTACTTTCTACTCCACTACTTTTTGAAGCAGCTGCTACAGTAGTTCCTTGTTCCTTTTAGCTTAACTTTGCTTTCTAATATGCTGTTTTTCTTTTTTTTATGCAATTTCAACATGTAAGATAGCAGCCCTTAGGACTGAATTTGGACACCAATGTTTTAGAGAATTAATAACATTTCACAAATGTGACAAACTCAGTGCAGATATTATTTGTAGTTTATTAATTTTATTAAGGCGTTAGTTGTTGCCATTTGGCCGAGTTTTTCAGTACGAATGGTGCTCAAGTCAGAGTGCCGTTTTTTTTTTTTTTGTGATAATAGATTCAACCTTAAAATTCTATTCAGTAGTGAGAGTTTGAGGAGAATGAAGACGCACCTGTTTTACTTTCGGCCTGTTTTTTATATAAGAAATAATCATCAAAATTGCTTTCCTAATTTTTTTGTGGCATTTTTATGCTGAAGTTTTCTACAAGTTGTCTAGAAGTTGTAGCAGAGAAGTTCTACACATCAAAACTTCAGGTGGTTTCTGAAGGTTACACTCTGAAAATTTTAAAGAAATGTGCTGATATTAGAAATATTAATTTGTACTGAATACTTAAGTATTTTTAAACTTGAGTACTTCCATACTTGTACATTTTTAACAGAGTAACTTTAACTTGCAGTTGAGTAACATTTGACTATGAGTATCATAGCCTTTTACTCAAGTACTACTCTTGAGTACTTCGTCCACCACTGATCACCCACAGCGCCTACTGATCGTGGTCAGAGGTTTTGGTGGTGCCCGTTTATAGCAGCTCTCACTGTGCCCCAGTGCAGCTGTGGATGCAATTAATCTTGCCACCAGTAAGGACTGAATGTAGTGCAAAGCTTCGGAGTACAGGCTACTCACCAAGTCAGAGGTGTCCAATTTTTTATTTTCACTGCAGCTTGTGATTGTGAAAGTTGTGAAGTTAAAAGAACCCTCTAATTATAAACAAAAAACTGAGAGGTTTTGTTTAGTTTTTGATTAATATATTCTATGATATAAGCTAAACATACTATTTTTATGACATGTTTTTTGGTGAAAGGGATGCGAGAAAATCATGCTTGCTCTGCCCCGCCATGGTTTAGTAAGTTATCACCACAACCACTTTTGCAATTTACATTATGTTTTGTTAGTTTGATTCTGCATGAAAGTCAGGAAAACAACTCAAAACACGACAGTTTGGACTCCGGTTGTTTATAGACACTGTCTGGTATTTAAATGTTGCCAGCTGGTGTTTATAAATCCTGCTTAAAATGTAGCGTTTAACAACAACCACTAGCTGTTTAAATTGTGGTTTATGAATTGTTATTCAAGCTGGAACATTAAGACATCTGCTTGAAATGATGCTGAGATAAACGGTGTGTTTTATTTAGATTATGCCTCCCTTCACTTTGATCGAAAAACACAATAAAACAAAAGAAGGGCATGAAGCTCACTGAGATGTTTATAGGTTGCTCGAGAACATAGAAAAAAGTTGTCTCTCAGTCTGAAAAAACAACATCAGTTCTTTACAGCTATCTTTTTCTAGAACCAGATTAGAACCAGCACTCCGACCTGTCCCACCTCAACACCGGACCTTCGTTGTTACGGAAACCCTTGAAAATTCAGAATGGTGGTCTTTTTTTAAATCCCTGTTCTGCTCATTTGTTCAGCCTGACCTTTGAAGAATGACGATCATTCATGTTATGTAGCTGCAGTGATCTAAGCTGAAGGTTTGATATACTTTGAGTAAACTGTCCACAGATGTTTTAGTTTCTTCAATAATCAAATTAAAACATTTGTAGATTTAAATATTTAATTTCCTTTAGATTTAGAGTAAATTGATAGGTTTCCTGAATTTTATGCTTTGTTACGTTTGTTTACATCTTTAACACCCAGAGGACAAGTTTTGAAAATCAGTTTTACTTTAGATTTCTCAGCCTATCTACATTATTGAATATAATAAAATTTTCCTTTTGAATGAATGTATTTCCTAAAGGACCGTGTGACCTAATTTTGTAAAAAGCTAACTAATGGAGCCAAGATTTTATGGCTGTTTTGATAGTAGCAAAGAGAGAGGTGCTGGAATGAACTAAGGGAGACATTTTCCACTCACTGTAATTCAAAGCTATTATGTGTGACCCCTGTTGGTTTCTCATATCACAGTAATGATGAGTGGATGCTGAGCTGTGCTGCTCCCCATTGCACACCGCTTCTGCTCCAGTGGAGTTTTCTATCCCAGTAACAACATGTGGGCTTCCTCAAACCCTATGGTTTCATACCCATTTGTCAGTGGGTGGCCAGCAGAGACACATTCTACAGAACCTATTTAAAGTCTTTACATATTTTAGAAGGAAAATAACTTTCTGTGAGATAGCTTCTGCTTGTCAAATGTTAAAAGTTTTGTTGCTAAAATTTGTCATAAGTGCAAGATCGGAGTTGAGAGAAACGTCTAAAATCAGCATGCAGGGATTCAATAGTACTGCAAAAATATTTAAATTGCAAAAGCAAAAACAGAGCTCATGAAAACCCTAACTGAACATGAATACAATAAAATTCTTGCACAGATCTGTTTGCCCTCCACACACCATGACCCCCATCATTTCTGGTCTCTGGTGGGAGTCAACAAACTGTGCTGTCGCTGCTATATGTGGGCATCAGTAGTTTTTTCCTATTAAACAAACAAATCCACAGCATTTTTGATTTTTCTTCTATAAAGGCATCAATAACTATTCAATTCAGTTTATTTGTAGTGCCAGTTCACAACACGTCAGCTTAAGGCACTTTACAGTTCACCAGATCATTCAGTCAAATTGATTCAAAGTTTTCTATCTAAGGAAAACCAGCTAATTGCATCAAATGTTTTACTCAAATGCATTCCCTCACACTAACCATGCTTGTGGCGACAGTGGAGAGGAAAAACTCCCTTTTAACAGGAAGAAACCTCCAGCAGAACCAGGCTCAGTGTGAGTGACCATCTGCCGAGGCCGACTGGGGTTCAAGGAGAGAGAAGCACAGATACAAAAAGCAGCTGTAAAAGGCCAGAAAACGCACAGCCAGGCAGACACGCTCCGAGCCAGCTCCCCATTCTATTTTTAGAAATTCTAGGAACCACTAGTAAACCTGCAGATTGATAGCAAAGTGCTCTGTAAGGAACATAAGGAACAGTCATATCTCTGATATAAGATGGAGCTTGGTCATTTAAGGCTTTATTTGTGAGAAGGAGAATTCCAATGCAATGCAATGCAGAAATGATTTACCAACCCCTCTACATAATCTAATCCAGGTGTTCCAATCATTTCCATGCTCACAGGTGTATTACATCCAGCACCTAGACATGCCGGCTGCCTCTGCAACCATTGGTAACAAATTCCAGGATGATGCTTTTATGGGATGCCATCTGTGTGATAATCATGTAATGAAGTTTCTTCGTTTTTAAATAGAATAATAATAATTTAACTTTATTCAACTCACACTGGAGAAATTCCCTCTCTGCATCCAACCCATCCCCTTGCGGTGTGGCGCCTGGGAAATAGTGTGGGGTTAAGGGTTTTGCTAATAGACCCAGAGGGCAGGCTGTGGGGATCGAACCACCTACTTGCAACCTTCTCAGAGCACAAGAGCACTGCTCTAAACATTAGTCCTAAAAGTACTTTTTCCCTAATTTCCCCTAACTTTACTGGAACCTGATGTTCAAGTAAAGTTGTTGTTACAACCCATGTCTGGATTCTACCTCTGTCTCTGCATCCATTGATAAAACTGATCTAATCTGATGTTTTTTATTTGGCCTTAAGCTTGTATTGAATTATCTGATTGGTTCATTTAATATTTTATAATAAATCCAATTTATAAAATAGATAAATATTGCCTGACATGTTTTAAGTCTCAATTTCTAAAGCAAAACGTTCATAATTTACTAAAATGTTGAATTAATCAGTTTGACAATATTTTTTTGCTTTTAAGAGGTAAGTATAATATATTTCCTTATTGGGAAGGCTGGGTATTTAATTAAACAAGTAAACTAATATAATTAATTAAGAAACTGGAACAGGACACATCAAATAAAGCAAAGTAGATAATCAAAAGTACTGATCAGCAAAGTTTGTTTATTTATAAATCAAATTACAGAGACAAACAAAACGGTACATTTAAAAAGCGTGAGATTCAGAAAAGAAGCTAAAGCAAATTACATAAAGAAAGGAAACGAGTAGCCTACAGATAAAACCACCGCGTCTCCCGCTGCTCTCTGATTGGCTCGTGCTTAATGAGTCCTAATTAACTGACTGAAGTGCAGGTGCGCCAGAGAGCGCGCATTAGGAAGGAGCTTCTATGAGCGGCTATGACTTGCCATCCAAAACGAGAGTTACGTTTACTTTTAATATTGATTATTATAAGTGTATTTATTTTTCAGCGTTGTTTTTCGGTTAGTTTAGCACCGAGGGAAAATGATTCTGCCGGCCTGCGTGGAGTTTCTGCGGGCGGAGAGAGTCCTGCACACGGTCAGCGGGGGCTTTCGCATGCCGTTAAACAGGTTACATGGACTCCGAGCTGGGATTTATTCAGCCTGTCGGCTCTCCTGGAGCTCCAGCCTGGCTTTAAACCTCCGACTAACTCACTCCCACCTGTCGGGGAACTAAAACCTGATAAAACCAGTAACAGTTTAAACCTCAGCAGCTCCATGTGGACCACCGGGAAGGTCAGGGAGGAAAGAAGATCAGCTGCTCAAGGCTTTAAACAAGGTTACCAGGCAGATTTTACAGGTCAGGTCAAACTTTGTTACAGCTTATCTAAAAGCAACCAAAATATTTAAAAATGGGATTTTAAAAAAGTAAAAAAAAAAAAAAAACTATACTCTGTTAAAGGCTGCATACCTCCACTGATTGCATGTCCTATTTTTTATGTTTGCTTGTTGTACAGTGTCCTTGGATGAAATAAAATGTATTAATTTCACTGTCTTATGCAACAAATAAGTGAGATTTCTACTATTAAATTAAACCATGTTCTTTTTAATAGCAAACAAGCATTGTTTTTAAAACCAGCAGCTTAAATTTACTAATACCCCTCTCGGTGATTAATGGTACACATTTTGTTTTGTAAATTACGTTATTTTATTCTGTTGCCTTTGGTACAGTAATATTTGCTTAAATCTTAGGCCTCCCTGTCAGCACTGTAATTTTAAACACACCTGTGGATTTTTAATAAACGAGGGAAGCCTGAAGTGTTTCCACTAATGTGAGCTGTAAATGTTAAGGTCTTCAGTCTGCTAATTAATCATTCTTTGGGTCCCTGGATTTCTGTTTAGCTATACTGCTTCAAATTTTATTCATTTATTTTTTCTACAAGTCTGTATTTTACTTATGTCTACTCTAGAATATAATTAAGATGCAATACAACGTTATGTTTTAACATTTTTGTTGTTGTTTTAGGTTTTTCTGTTATTGAGGGGAAGGTTTTGGGCCTTTCGTCTGACTCCAGCCCATATTTCTCTGAGTGGGAGGCCATGAGACCTCTAGTGAAGTGTGCCGATGATTCTATGACTTTCCATGCATCCGGTCAAGGGTTCACACACCTGCAAGTTGACAGAAGTAAGACGACAGACATCTTATTAGTCAATATAAAATGTAACTCAGGTTTTCCCCCTATATGAGACTATAGAAAAGCAGGATGATTTACATTTCTATTATCTATGCTTTTTACTTTTTTTTTTTTTTGGATAGCTCAGAACGACGGCTGTGGTTTTCTTTGTGTGTCGTGAAGGCTCTTAATATTTCTGTCTGTAGTCTAACTTATTCCTAAAGCTTCAGAATCTTGAAGCATCTTTTTTCCATCTCCAGAGAAGGCTTCTCCCATCTCCATTTTCCAGCTGCCATCCTACTGCAGCTACGTGGTGAAGGCGTCACGGACTGACCTGGAAATGATGGTGCCATATGATGACTGCTACATCATACAGGAGGTATCAGGAGCAAAGGTTGCCTGATATTATCAAAGTATGCTCCAGGTAATGGGTGTCTATTTTTCCTCTATCAGAATGGCAGTCACGTGCTCCCAATGCTGTGGTTAGGAAGCCCTCTGAGGCTGTCCTGTCCAATCACAGCATCCACAGTTATTCCCATGTACTCCCTGCCGGCTCCCACAGTCTTCTGCTCTGCGGATAGCATGGCAGTACAGGTCCAGCAGCAAGAGCATAGTTTACCTGTCCTTGGTGTCATAGGTACGTACACTACAGTGATGGCTCAAGAAATCCTGTTTCAGACTTTATTTCAAACTTTTCCAAACTGGAAACTATTACAATCCACATAAAATGGGGTTTATAATCCTCAATAGAAAAGTGATTCTTCATTGCAGACTTTCATTAAGAATTCTATTTGAAATAGTTTGGGAAAGGATTGCACCTAGAGCAGGCATCTTGGTGCAATCAGTCACTAATGTACTGATGTATTTACACATCATAGGATATTAGATTTTGTTTGATGGAATACTTCTATATCACAGTAGGCTGCAAGCTTTGGCCACAGTGGAGCTCTAAGCTAAGCTTTACACTTCTTTTGGTTACTTTGTCTAACATTAGTAAGGTTTCTTTCTTCCATAGCTGCCAAGACTCCCACTTGGACCGGGAAACTATTGTATTTTACCCTTCTTTTCTCTTCTTTGCAGTCTCCTATAAATGTCCCGTATTGTGGTATTATAGAATTGTATAAAAAAAATGTATCTGTCTCTCAAAACAGAACTGTTACTAGCATCACAATTCAAAATCTAATCCCCTTATTATAGGCTGAAATTGGTGGACGCATGTTTATTTTAGATTTGTGTGTACATGTCTTAAAAATATAATGCATACTGGAGCATGACTGGGATAGTCGGATGGCTTACAGCAAATCTCGTATAAAATTTCCTTTGTTTTCAACTCTAAAACTTGACAGGTATTATTTCTTCCGTTATAATTTTTTTTTATATCAGTAGTACATTACTGGGACATTTATTTGCCCTCTTACAGACTCTATTCACATAAAAATATACTTTATTGATACTGAGGGAAACTAAAAAGATTTTGTTTTAGAAGCTTTAGTATCATTGCACAGTACTTATGAGTTAATTTATTTAGACTCCAAATGTAATGCCTCCACTTAAAGGACTGGAGTGGGAAACAATGGATTTTATGGTGTCTTCAGACTGCACGCTGTGTCTGCTGCAAGCGAGGTGGATACACATAGAGGCCATCAGTGCATCCCACACGGCGAGGGTGTTCACTGCTCTGCTCTCTCATGGGGCTACTAGGTAGAACTGAGGTGTTGTTAAACAGCAGCGCCGCATGGAGAGAGCCGAGCGGTGATTGCTGCAGATGAAACGAGCTCAACTTTTCTATGAAATCGAGACACCGTAATAGATCAGGGACAGGTTGTAGGCGAAGCTTTTTTAGTTTGAAATGGAATATAGAGAAAATGATGTTAAGAGGTAGAATGATTTTAAGAGGTTTTAAAAAAGCCATTTTAATTTAGTCCTGTGCTGATCGCCCTCACTTGCCTCCAGCACAGAGCATGGTCTTTCACTGCCCAGGATCTGTGTTTTCTGATGGAATGGATTTACAAGGAAGTCCCACTGAATTAGACACAGCTTTAGATGAACCAAAGTGGATTCTTTTTTGTTTCCCCGGAACATTTGGAGCTTTTCCAAAGAAATGGTCTCTCCAAGGTGTTTCAAAAGTTTTTCAGAGAGAATGTATGCATATCTTATGCATACAAGTACAGTATGTATGCTCACACAAACACACATCCACTGTCCAGTAACTGAATACCTTTAAGAATCTAACATGCATGCAGTGTGAATTCACATTCATATATATATATATATATATATATATATATATATATATATATATATATATATATATATATATATATATAAAATCTTTTTTCGTCAATATAACATGCAATATATTTCGGCACCGGACTTTTTCAAACGAGAAATCTACCAAACACTACAAAAACGACAGCATCATCCATTTAATCAAAAATGACTACATTGACATTTTACAGTGAATTACTTTCTATTTACGCTTTCCATTTTCTAGCCTTAGACACACTGTCGATGGCTAGCTCAGTCAGTGTCTTCGAGTTGGTCTGAGATGGCCAGACTAATATTACGATAAATACTTTACTATAGGATTCATCGGCGTATTTGTGGATTTTCTTGGTTAGTACATCCACTGACTGTAAAATTACCTTAGAAACATCTTCCAGGAGCCAGAAGACTGCTTGTTTTTGCAAATGTGAAACATAGGCATTTTTATGGCGCGTCTCCGTGAGAGTGAGGACTACCAAGATGTGGGCCGGTGACTTCACTTTTTTTCCGTCTATTAGCAATCAAGTGAATAGAGATCAGTGCGTCCAAAGCGAAGGACCTTCGAGGCTGGTGACTTACCAAAAAAACAAAAAAAACAATCATTCCTTATGTTTTGTTATATTCATCACCAGCACAGGAATTGCGTGTGATTTTATGCAATAACTTATATCAAAAAGAGCCCTAACATTTGCTGGGACTGGGAGGTCATCGGTTGTAATTAAAAATGAATGTTAAAGAAAAAGTCCTGTCAGCAAGGAATAATCAATTGATCATTATCTATACCTAAAACTAATACGTTAGCAGTGATTTAATTAATTTAGCGTTAATCAGTAAAAAAAATTAAAATAATTTTTGTCTCAATCGCTGATTCTGGGAGCGGCCATTTATGCCTAAATATAGTAACACCTCACTCCTGACATCTTCCGGCAGTGGTGTCACGGTGCGCTAAGCCTAGCGCCATTCTCCCCGCTTTACAAGCAAAATCAATGGGAGCTATTATACACACCTGCAATCAACAACAATTAGATGTTGAGAGGACTTCATCATTGAAATTTGCAAGAGGTATAAAGTGACAATGCCCATGTGCGTGGTAGTTGGATGGTGCAATACATCGGGTAAGAGTGAAAAAATGATTGGTTATTTCACCTTTCTGATTCATGATCCTCCACGGTCGGACTGTCGATGGATTGCCAACTTGAAGAGGATATGCCATCAAACTTCTGGCCAGAGGAAAAAGCGTCATATGTAGCCAACATTTTTGAAGGTTTTCAAGATAACTTGGATAATAGCATGTAGTGACAAACACCAAATAGCACTGGGACTTAGTCAACATCCGATACCGTGATGCCACAAACCGGTAAGTGGCAGTAGTGTTCTTTGACAAACATGGAGGCCTCCAGTAAAGCACATTCAAATGAAAATTGCTCTTAATTAAAAACACTTATTTATTGAACAGTGTGTGATTAATATTTAAAGTACTTTCAGAAGTTTGAACTCTGAATATGACTGGACTTTTCCTTTAAAATCCAAATCAGCACAAACAATAGTTTTACCTGCACAAGTCAAGTAGCACTGAAAAGTAGGCTAAATAATTTTGATTCAATTTAGAACTTAATGGGGGGGATAGTTGATCTCTTGGTGTTCAAAAAAAATTATTTAAATGCCTCTGACATGACAGTATTTTCGCCTTATTTTACAAATGACTATTTTAAGTGCATAAAACTGCATTAATGATGTACCACCCTTCAGTGAAAAAGTTCTCCTTTTGGTCTCTTTTTGGTCTCTGATTGTTTTATACTTGTGGATCATCCTGTTTTTGTTTTTTTGTTTTTTTTTTATGTGAGTTGGGTCTTGGTTGAGAGTAGTTTTAATCCTGAAATTCTCTCATGGGTCTCAGTCTTCCCCAGTTTTTCTCAGTTATTCATAAAACCTCCTTAGCTGAGGAAAGAGGTCTGGAGAATGCCAAAAATGGTCTTTGTTCTTTTTGGATGGTTCCCATAGTCTTACTGTCCCAAAGTCTTAAAACTATCTTGTGTAAGACTTTCAACCTGATGGAGTTCCTTAGAATGGCGTATTATTCAGTTCCTCCTGTGGCCTTTCAGCCTTGTTCAGGCAGGTTATGTTTAAATGATTTCTTGTTTGCATTGTTTTAATAGGGGGGTGATTTATATCTGAGAAGTTTTTGAGGTCATCCAATTCACATAGATACAATTACTAGGGAGAATTTGTTACTTAGTCACTGAACAGTACATGGAGTATTTCTGAATATCAGATTCAACATTGAAAATATTAAAGCTGATTAGCAAACACAAGTAAGTAGTTTGTTTCAACAGTTTTAACAGATGTTGTTGAAATAAAAATTAGGAGTCAAAAACTCCTAATGGGGAGCTGGATGCCTGAAGCATCCCTCTGCTTCACTGGATTGGTAACAGAGGTGTTTACTGTGTTTGATAGTGGCTGGAACCAAGGATCCTTTTGTGTCTGAAAGATGTGCGTTCCAGGTCGACTCTGAGGCCCAAAAGTTGACCTATCTTATTTCCAACAGTGCTCCTTGTATCACCACTGATGTAAGGTCTCTCATTGAAATAAACTTTCTCAGAATGCTCACTCATTAATAACTTTGACTTTTTTCCCTCCCTAGGATGGTCTTCACCTTCACCTCACATTAGATGATCTACTATATGTTCTCTCCTGCCCAGTCCCTTCCCAGATTCCCTATGCCCCCTCCCTGCCCCAGTATCAACCTCTTTCCCATGGTGACCCTCTTCCCTTAAACCTCCCACATCCAATCAGCTCTGTCCCCACTACAACTCCTAATCCCCTCGGTCAAGCCTCAGGTAATGAGCAGTCTATAGAAAATCCACACTATCAGAAATACTACTCTGGTTTCCAGTACCAGCAGTTACCACAAACCTCTCCTCGAGCTTTACAGACCCTTCAGCCAACCATTGAATCCATACACCAGTACCGCTCTGGATCTGAACCATTAGGGAGTAATCCCAGATACCTTTCTCACCATTTTCAATTTAAGGATAATTCAGCACATGAGTTACCTGATTCCCCATCTCAGGATCCATATCCAGCGTTCTATACCTATGTGCCATTCTTTCATCAGGAGTTGAATCCAGCTGTTGACGATCATCACAAACCTCCAGCAGGTCCATATTATCCTCAATACTATCACCAGAAACATCATTACCCTGTATACACAGTTACACCAGTGACCCAGGCTCCAGCTCCTCTATCTGGTCTTTCATTTCTACCTAAAGGGCCTTTGAATCCCCAGCATCACTCTGCTCCATTTAATCCAATGTCCTTCTACCATCAGCAAGCACTTTCATACTCTGCTTCACATCCTGTTGCTGCTCCACCATCTGGCAAACCTGATAATCCAATTTATCCTACTAGCCAATCTAACATCCAAACTCCCTTTCAGTTTCTGCTACCTCCACATCTGCCGCTAGTCAATCAGGAGTCTAAGAAACCTCTAGCCAGTCATGGTACGTTCTACCCTGCAAATTACCATAAGCTCCATCCCCTTTTCCCGCACTATCCCAAGGCCACTTCTCCCACCGTAACCCCAAAGTCAATCAGCCCTGAGAAGTCCATCATCAAGTGTTTGGAGAAGAACATGGTTGCTTTCCTGCCTTTTGCAGATTCAAACACCATCCAGATCAAAGGTCAGTTTTTATGTAAACATAAAAGGTCTTTGTCAGAGGCAAGTGTGACTCGCTAAAGATGTCCCGCATGATTTGTGTTCAGTGATGAGGTTACAGGTATTAATAGATGTCATGTTTTAATTCAATTCAGTTTTTTTATACAGCGTCAATTCACAACACAAGTCATCTCGAGGCACTGTACAATTCAACCAGATCATACAGTCAGGTTTATTCAAAGTTTTCTGTTTAAGGAAAACCAGCTGATTGCATCGACTCATTGACTCAAAGGCAATCCCTCACACCAAACATGCTTGTAGCAACAGTGGAAAGGAAAAACTCCCTTTTTAATGAACCTGAAGGTGTATATTTTGGCTGTAATTCTTTCACAGCTTGGAAAAATCTACAATTTTAGTAACAAGAATACAGTGAAATGGAGTAATGAGGTGCACATTAAAATATGTAGCCTTAAAAGATAGCATAAGATTTTTCTTGGGTTCGAAGGTCTAATTGGCACGTCTTCTTCTCTTAGACCCCTTAAAGTCCTGGGAGTCAATCTCCAGTGCGTCTCCATTCTGTGGTTACATGTTGCAGATGACCGGAGGCCTCGGTGTAATTCTCCACTCTCCTCTGCCAGCCTGCCACAGCCACTTACAGGTCACTTCCTCTATTACCAAATCTACTAGTGTATTCATTTACTGAGCTTATGTATGTTTTCAGGATAAAAAAAATCTGTCTTGTCACTTTTAAAGTAAAAAAAAAAAAAAAATCATCCTTCAGTCTGATCATCACTGTTCTAGAGTGAGAGAGAACATTTGAGCTGAAACTGCGGCTCTTATTTTAGAGAAAACAAGAAAACTTTTTTTTAAATAAATTAAGCCTCAGAGATTTACTTAACAGACTGATTTACATTTTAATAATCAAGTTTTTTTTAAGCTTTACTGATCTGAAAATGAATCAGATTTCTAGTGCTCTTTAGTCTGCCCCTATGTTTAGAAATATGGGGTAGGGTAGGTTTTTATTTGTCCCTTTATGCTTCTTAGCTGTAAAGAGCAGGGTGTTTTGTAAATAAAAAGGTTTAGATAATGTTTTACAAATAAAGTTAAAGAAAAAAGGAATTTCACTTTTTTTTTTCCAACTTTGTGTTTTTATTAAGTTTTTGTTTTATTAATTCATATTTTCTTCTTCAGACTCCTACCACCATTTCCCTACCCATACGTTATTGGGATTTTTCCACCCAGCAGAATCGGACTCTGGATCTGGAGTGTCCATATCAAATCACTCCCGATACTCCAACATCTACTCCCTGGGATTTCCCCACCCCTCCTAGCACCACTCAGGGCAAGCCTGGTCCTTCTGTCGTCACCATGACTGAAGTCTTCTGCTCCTTCCAGCAGATGAAGGTCGTGCTTCCCCCTGGACCCATTTCAGAAATAGTTCTTAAAGGTGTGTCTGCTTGCCATTAATTCTGCATGAGCTCAGAGACTCTGCTGTGGGAGTAAAAGCCTGGCTTTTTATTGTGTCTGAGGAACTCGGCCTCTTCCTGCAAAGCTCTGATTGTTCTATTTAATGTCTACACTGAAATATTTTGGTGTATGCTTGCCACAAATATATTGCAGACACCGATGGGAACCAGATGAGCCTCCATGAATCTCCTAAAGAATGTGGATATTATGCAAGTGAGGCCAAGGATGGCAAAATCCATTTGTTTCTCCAGTTGCATTCACACTGTCATATGAGCGTGCAGGCAAGTATTGATTCAGATTTCATGCTGAGCACATGACATTTCAAGCAAGTGACTACTTTATGCATGTATTAACTATTTGTGTCACTGATTTTTTTTCTTTTTGCAAAGGATCAAATGTACATTATTAGCATCCTCTACACAACACCAAGTGGAAGAAAGGAGGCAAAGGTTTCCTGTCCGATTGTGAACCCGAGGTCTGAGCATGGTAGATAGATTTTACCTCTAAAAGGCTGTTCAGTTTGTCCAGGCCTATCTGTTGTTTCAGCTGTGCTCCTGACATTTGTCGTGCTGCCCCTCAGAGTGCAACCTTCACAGCGAATACCGCCTCCCCTGCGGGTCCAGCTCTATATCCCAGACACAGTGCCTCTCCATGGGCTGCTGCTTCAACAAGCACCCCCCTGCCTGCTACTACCCAATGGATGGTGAGCTGCACTCTGTATCCCTACTGGCGTTTTCACGCCACTTAGCTAAGTGCAGTCGAGCTGTTTAGAGTACAGAAACGTACTGTAGCTGGTGGGTGTGTGAAGGGAAGCATATTCACAGTATGAGTCAAGCCGACAGTGACACAGAATGTGAAAAGGCTGGAAGAAGCTTGGGTCTCGTTATCAATTGCCTCCTGAGATTTCTGACCTTTTGTTCATGCAACCTTTTGGTAACTGTGCATGTATCTGTTTGTGTGTCTTTGTTCATCCCTTCAGAGTGCACTATTGACCGCCACATGATCTTCTCTGTACCCGCCTCCCTCACGGACCCCCCTCTTTCTACTGCACTGCTGGTTGCTGCCAACAACTCCACCTGCAAGCCTCAGAGAGTGACCCCTGAGTATGCATTGTTCAATATCCCAATGGATGGCTGTGGGACACGAAGAGTGGTGAGATTCATAAATCATGGGGAAAAATTGTAAGAATTCCTTTAATGTACATTGTCTATACCAAAGTTATAAAAAGTAAGTCTGTGGCTTTATTATATACAACTGAAAGTGGGCATTTGTATACACTGCATAAAAAGACATTTCCTCTATAGATATTATATCCACCCAGACTTTTCCTGTCATTTAGTGTTACCAAAATTATTTTTCTAAATGACAAAGGAGATTTGTGTTTTTTAACATGTATGTGTTCAGAAACCCCCTCATGGTGAAACATTGGGGTGGCAGCAGCATGCTTTGGAGCATGGACGTAATTTGGGGGAGGGGCATGGGGACATGTCCCCTGCACTTTTTCAAAAGTCCGTTTTGGTCCCCTACACTTTTTACTGTCCAACAATGCTACACTACAGTACTCTAACACTCGTCGAGCACTAAGGCCAAGCAAAAAACCTCTGCTCAAGCTGAAGCCCACTTCTGAGTTTACACCACCCTCAAGCTCTTGATTGGCCCTCCATGTTTTCTTGTGTGAGTAGCTGTGTTCGCTGTCACTCCTGAGAAGCTCACTTTATGCTCCACTAAATTGGGTCTGTGATTGGACGGTCAATGCACTGCTGAAGTCTTAGTGCTAACATAATTAGAACTGTAGGGTCGCAAGCATTTATCGGTTTTCTGGTATGTTTTGGAATTTTGAGGAAACTTAACCGGTCCAGGAGTTACGGTCTTGCAGGGAAACGCTGGTCTGCAAAAGACGACAGTTGGTGAGGGAGTCCATTACTGTAAATTAGGCTTTTTTTCTTCTCTTGGATCACGTTATTTAGAAGGGTGGTAATATCAGGTGTATTCATTTTCACAAATCTTTGAATTGGTGTCTTGTGCGTGTATATTTGATTATTAGACTTGCAGCCAGAGTGTCTGGGGGAAAAAATAGCTTTTTTTTTAAAAGTCAAAATGTGCGTTACATTAACATAACTGTAACAGCCATCCTAAAACCTTGGCTCCATAAAGCAGCATATCCACTTCAAGCTCCTCCACCGCTTTTTAAAGCTTTCAATAACATTGTAAAGTATATTGGTTTTATTAAAAGTGCTGATAAAACAAATGTATTACCGTTATATATTATAATCAATAAAAAAGGAAAATAAATACAATCTATGAATGTAATTTTATATATCCAAGCTAATACTTGTTAAACTGTTTTTATTTTACATGGATTCTTGAACCCAATATTGTCCAGTTGTTGGCATGCATCCATATACATTGTCAGGAGAGGGATAGCATAGATGCAAGAGAAAGTGGAGGAAATAAACACAGAAGAAATTCTAGATAACATGCTGAACTTCTTTAGATTTTGATTGACTATGACCTGGATGACTGAGACTCTTCACCATCATAGACTGATGTTGAATAAGAAGGTCTGACTCATTCTCGGCCTCATTTCAACCCAAGGCTGTTTTACCAGAAATCAGTGAGAATTTGGTTCAGATGAACTTGTTGACCTGCACATTTGTGTCATTAAGGGCCTTGCCTTGTGCAGTGGTGCACAGTCCTTTTAATGGAACATGCCATCTTCAAACTGTTAACAAAATGAAAAAGATTGATCCACACACTAGCTTACCTTTCCAAATTGGTTTATTCATCAAACAGTGATGTTTCAAGCCAGATTGAAGAAGGGCGTGTCACCCGAAACATCACTGTCTGATGAATAAACCAATTGGGGAGTTAAAGCAAGTTTTATCGGCATTTTCTTCATAATCCAATCAACTATCAACTTTCTCAGAATGTGTGATTTTACATCTCCAAAATGTTCCTATAAAAGTTTAGAGGGAAATTTCAAATTTTGTGCTAAACTGTTGTCTTTATTGCAGCCAAAGGGCCAGGCTCAGCTCCTAAAAACATGGTGTTGGCGTGATAGTCAGATAAATGCCACACACCAGGTGATGTCCAAACCCAGACTTCAGTTTGCTTGATTCATCTCTTCACAAACAGCTTTCCTCCACTGCTCCAGAATGTAGTGCAGGCCTATTTTATACCTTTGCATCCAACATTCTGCATTTTATAAGATGATATATGATATAGATGCAGCTGCTCCACCATGGGAACAAGTTCTCTCTTTGCAGTTTGGGGCCTCCAGCTACTCTGAGACACAAAGTTAGGTCTGCTCCATTCAATCCAATGTCCCTTCACAAATGTCCATTAATACTAAAAATGCTCTATTGCTTTTTTATTTTTATTTTTTTTTTTTTATTGAACACCCTTATTGGAGTTGATTTTTTTTACATTTTTGGTGAATGATCTTTGCAATCAAGATTTTCAGGTCTACCAACGTTCTAGCTGGTGACAGTCAATCCTGATATGTGATTTTACACAGGAACTATCTATAGACATACCTATAATGGACTAGTGCATTTGATAATATGGAGTACACATTTGTCACAAAATTTTACTTTTCTTTTAAGCTGGTATATGGATAGCCTGTATTCATGGAGCACCATTTCAAGTCAAGTGAATTCTAAAGCACTTATAACTATATTCATGCAGTCATTCACATGCTGGTGGTAAGCTACATTGTAGCCTTTGTTGCCCTGGGTCACACTGGTTGCAGAGAGGCTGCTGCACACAGGCTCCCCCTGGCCTTTTGAAGCAATGTCAGCTCTCCATGTTGGATTCCATCCCATGAGGTCACTGTGTCATGCAACCTCTACAGGCTGGACAAAGTCCATGACTTCATTCAAAATTTCCTGACTTGGAAATAATCTAAAAGTAATTGACCATTTTATATCGGTGTACAGATTCTGTTAAAAGAATCACATTTTCTCTTCTTTGAGCAGAAAAGATTTTAATTAATTTATTTGACAGGGATACTGTACATTAAAAAGCATTCCTGCAAATGCACCAGAATTGGCCAAAAGGCTATTTTTCATCTGTTGTCCCTTGACGGATCTTAAAATTGTCTACCTAAAAAAAAAAAACCAAAAAAAAAAAACCAATGTACCGGTAAGTAAGCATGCTACAATGTAAAATACAAATGTAAAAAGACATAAAAACAGCTATAACTCCTCAAAACTGATTTCAAAATACAGAATAAGTGTTCGCTGGACTACAGAGGTTCATAAAATAGAATAAAACATTTAAACTATGTGTGTGTGTATATGTATGTGTGTGTGTATGTGTGTGTGTGTATATATATATATATATATATATATATAT